>NW_018020752.1:77906-278221 GCF_002006095.1 Pseudomyrmex gracilis
TTTTTTTTTTTTTTTTTTTTTTTGTACTTTGTTTCACAAGTCGTCGTACAAAATCAAAATTACCGGGGATCTCTCTCTCTCTTCGACTTGTGTCTTTGCCCGTCTCGTTATTCGAGTTTATAGAAGTTATATCCTACCGCGTCAATACGATTATATATATATATATATATATGTGTGTGTATATATATATATATAGTCATAGCTTATTATAAACGTTATGTAAATAATTGTTCAGTAATCGGTTACGTTAATGGACGCGCGCCGTCCCTCTCCGATCGCCTTGACACGGGCGTGACTCCGACTCTTCAAAGTGATCAAGCGCTCCGCGCGTCCGTTAATGAGTAATTACCAATTGTTCTACTGTCGCATATATACATATATATATACACAAAAATATTTATAGGTTCTATATATATATATATATATAACATATATATATGTATATATGGTATATTTAAGTGTATATACAGGGTGTTTCGGGAAGAAAAGATCAATATTTTGGGAGGCGACGGTATCGGTCATTGTGATTAAAAATGTTTCGTATGAACGTGCGTTTCGTTCCAAACTCGGTTTCCGAGACAGAGTTCGGCGCGCAATATCGCGTCTGTTTGTTGGCCGTTGTTTGATTTTCCCTTTCGACTGACTGTTACACGTTGACTGTGACATCGTAGAAGCGATGTTGAAAATGCCGCGCGTATTTTTGTCGCGCAAACGTCGAATATGCAGATACACGGTGTTTACGGCTGTAGTTTTTCGTTCCGGAACAAAGAACTACACGTTTTTCGCGCGAACGTTTTCGCTTGATCGACATCGTCTCTCTCCCAGAATCACCGGCCTGTCCTCCTGGGACAGTCTAGATATATACACACACACACACACAAATATACATATATACACGTTACACGTAATAAAATTCTCATAAGCACCTCTCTCATTGCAGGAAGAGACTACAATAACGACGTGAAAAAAAACTAAAAAAAAAAAGAAAAAAAAAAAACAATTTAATATTATATTACAATACCTTGTTTAGCTTGAGAACGGGAAGAAAGTAGAGTAGTTATGTACTCTGGTGTATTTAAAAAAACGTTTCAAACAATAAAGCTATTGCTACCAAGTGAAAAATCTCGATGAGGATATTATTTATATATATTCAATCTCGAAACTCACACAAGCGAATGTATAAAAAAATAACGAGTTTCACAAATTTGGCTTGAATGTCTTTATCTTGGAGTTTTTCACATCTCACGTGTGCGTTCGCTCTGTGACATTTCGCATTACGTAATATATTTCTCTTAAAATGTTACATCGTAGATTATATATATTTTTATTTATTGTATATATATTTTGTCGAGACACAATGTGAGATAGTTCGCAAGAATTATTTCACCTTCGCAACGTAACTCCGCAAACGATATGTTTGAGGTTTTTTTTTGTTGTACATCGTGTATATTTTTAGAAAAAATTTTATTAAAAAACGACGCGCGAATGTTTGACCGAAGAAGAAACGTCAAGAATCGACGATCTTCTGATCGAGTGGCAATTGCTGGGAACGATCCTCGTTGAACGTCACGTCGTGACTCGACTGCTGCTGCTTCGGCGTACAATTGTCCGGAGTCGATTCGAGAGCGTACAATTTGTCGAGCTGCTGTCGAATTTGATTGAGACATTCCAGACGAACGATTCTCTTGCCGGAATTGACCGTCGCGTCCCGATGAATTGTCAGAGCGTTGAACAGCAATTGCCAACCGTTCTCCTGAAGATCTTGAGCTATCTTCTCGACGGTCTCCGGTTCCGTTTGCTGCTCTTGTTGTAACGGCGCGTCGGTCTGTAAAAAAAATCGTATACCGTTGCGTCGCCGATGTGCGCGGAAAAGACGTTTCTAAGTAATTAATTTAATTAAAAAAAAACACACACTTTGATTTTTTACAATAAATTTGTTTATTAATTAATTACGTGTACAATTGACTACTCGTTACCTTCGCGTTGTCCATGATACCGACCATGCGATCGATCGATTCCAGAACGCGAGTCTTCGCCGCGTTATCCGCTTTCGTGAAACGCGCGGATCCTTCGTCAAGCGCGAGATCCTTCGTGGTTTTGTCAATCGACTCGTCGATCAACGCGTAGGACGGCCTGGTCGTCGTTACGAAATAAGAAGAAACCGCGTCGCCGGAATTCTTCTGCCTATTGATTCTCACGTCGAGTCCTCGCCTCTCGATCCGCTGCTTGTCGCTCTTATCGTTCGCGATCGTCGTCGCCACATCGTCGGTCCGCTTCAATCTCTCCAACTCCTCGAGTTCCAGAACGAGTTTTCGCATTTCTTGATAATCGCGCGCGTTTCGCCGACAATCGTCGTCGTCGTCGTTGTTCTCGTTGTTTCTCGTATCCGCGGAGACGTACTCGCGTTCGTTCCCGCCGACGACGTTCGAACGACGTTGCCTCGTTCCGAGATTCGAGGACGCGCGCGGTTTTCGCGACAAAAATTGACGAACGCGCGGAACGTACCTCGCCGACGTCTCGCTCTCCGCGTCGGAAACCTCTTGCTCGTCCGGCGATTCCTTACGAGAGAAAATACGTCAGGAAACAACAAAAACGAACGAATTGAAAACAATCATTTCCATCGACAAACGTATTACCTCGAGTTCTCTGTAACAACCGTGCTTCCTCAGCGAAGAATAGGTAGTTTTGACGGGTATCGATTGCACGTACTTGGGACAGACCTCGAGATCCTCGTTGTTCAATTTCGAGTTAATTGTGTCTCGCTTCGTCCTCAACGGATACTTATCGCGCTCGAGTGGTCTTCTCTGACGACGGGAGTGCGGCGATTTTCTGAGACAACGACAGGAAATCGCGTTCGTTTGGCAATCGTGAAAGCCCATCATCTTCTGCGACAAAGGACTGCTCTGTGACTTCTTGATGTTCGAACTGATCGGTTCCACGCGCTCGTACTGGCTCAGCATCGCCTCGATATTCTCCGACGTTCTTCGATTAAATCAAATTTATTGGATTAATTAATTAAAATTAATTTAAAAAAATTAATTTGACAATTTTGTTATCAACCGGTAAGGAAAGAGAGAGAATCGTCACCTCGGCCTCCCGGGCGGAGAGTGAATTCTTCGTCTCTCGGGCGGACAGTGGCACGAGGGACAGTGTCTCTCGTAGAACTTGGTCCTCCTCTTGCGCGCCGTTGAACCGCGCAATCCGTCCTCGTAGTCGTTCTGTCCGCACTTGGGACAGAACTCGGTGTACTGATACCCGACGTCCTTGTATCCGCTCGTTCCCTTCCTGTACATCTCCGTAGTTTCCTAAAGCAACGCGAGAGCCAAACACAAATCGAAGTATTTCTTCCTAAATTTCTAATTTTTTTCTAAAAAATATGTGTGTAACGTAAAATTCTTACCATATTCATCGCGTAACGCGGCGATTATCAGAATTCGTTATCGAACGTCGAAAGTCTCGCACGCCACGGTTCTAGAGTGACACTGAAATCCCGCTGAAACCGATCGAACTGATCTCATGATAAGGTGCAGAGAAACCGGACTCTCATAGTTTTCAGAAGTCATGCGTTGCAAGTTTGTTTTTTTTTTCACGTCGGTCGGGCTTTCGCTTAAATTCTGTTGATTCAAAAAAGAGAAAAAGAGAGAGAAAGAGAGAGAGAAAGAAAACTCAATACAAAAAAACATAAAATACGGTTAAACAATTGGAAAGGTTGTGCACATCTCTCGTACATACGCGACGCGTGAAACGCACGAGTTTTGACACACGTTCCTCCGCGCGTCGACTCATCGATGCGAAAATGTTTCGATTGAAACACATTTGTTATTTCAGTGTGTATATATATATATACGTATTCGCGTATATAGGATTTGGTTGCGAGTTTCACAAAACTCTTCTCGATATAAAAAAAAAATTACGTTCTTGAAATAAATGGAATACTACTGCATTATTTTTTTTTTGTATTACGCGCTAAAAATTTTATTTAAAGTAAATAATTAAAATTTATTATCCCCGTAAAATATTCAATAAGCGTGATATGTCGCGCTTATTGAATTTTTCAGATATCGTGTGCACGCGATAAATGCTTCATCGCGATGATGATGATAAAAAAATCGCGCAATTACTTGCGTGTAATATCGCGATATTTTCAATTTATTTGCGCGCATTTACTTGCTCGCGGATTTTCCGCAACGTGACGTAAAGCGTGACAGTCGTGTGTGACACACACACATAGAGAGTAGATACTTAATAATTATCTTTCTGTGAAAAAGAAACGCGATTATTGTTAACAAAACAATAATTAATAATTTAATTTTTTATATAATTGTTTTTTATTTTTAAATAACACGTTTTTGAAAACTTTCGAAAAAAAAAAACAAGCTACAACAAGAGGAAAAAAGATTGTTTCTCACGGATCATCGAGATGGGTGTCAAATCCTCGCTGGAGTGTTCCCAAACGAAAACTCACGAGAACTCATCGAGCGCTCGCGAAAAGAATTTTCGATTTCACACGAACGAGATTTTGGCCGATTATCAGACGCGAATGAAAAATGCACTTGCCGGACAACAAATCGTGCCGGACGTTTTGTTCAATCACATAGGTGTCGAGATAAACGGAACAAACGCGAAAGAGAAACTTTCTTACCTCATCGACTTCGCGCGCAATTCCAGCATTCACGGACTCAATCACATAGTCGCGCGTCGGAGACATCCCGTGGAAAGGTGTGTTTATTCACAACTGCCTATTAGTATTTGTTACAAAATATGAAAGAGACCGCGTAAAAAACGCGTGTGCGTAACGAAGAATTTTAGCGATCGTGTTCATCGGAGTGTGCCTGATGCTTTGCATCTACGTGTCGGTGAGTTATTGGAACCGCTACCAGAACGAGGCCACCGTTCAGAGCATCGATTTGAATCGGCAGACGTTCCACATCCGGAAACCGTCGTTCGTCATCTGTCCCGCCAATCAAACGGACGAGAGCAAATTTCCAGCTACCTTCCAGCGGCACGTGTTTCCACATCTCGCTCTCAGTTTCAAGTTTATTATACATTTAATTCACTTTGTTTTTTTTTTGTTTTTATTACATTACTTGAGATCGTCTAAATTACGCTCGCAGATACGACGTGGAGGACAATTCGGAGACGAGAAGTTTCTTTCGGTTTCTATCCAGCGTCGATTACGAGAGCATGCACGAGACGCCGAACTTCGACGCGGTTCCGCCGGACAAGTGGCTGCCGATCTTGCACGATCTGCGAAACGAGTTTCATCCCTATTTCAGTGAGAGTCAAAACGTAACGGTGTACTCGATAATCACCGAGAGAGGCGTATGCCTGTCGGTGCGAAATTACATGAGCATTTACGTTACGTTTGAGTGAGCAAACACTACCTACTTCGATCTTGGAGAGTTACATTCTCCTCCCATCACTTCAACCATTGTTGTTTTTCATCTCGAAGGTACTGGATGCAGAACAACTGGACCGTGGTACCGAAACCAGAGATCGTACCGTTTTACCATCCTGAGGACGATGGCAACATAGAGACGTTGAGAGTGCCGACGAATGGAATGATGGTGAATCGATCGGATAATCCACATTCTTTGTTTATTATTTTCCAAAAAAAAAAAAAAAAACAAACAAACATTCCTCCTGACTCGTTATTCATTTTCCAGATCAGCGTGTACTATCCCGGCGAAGTGAACGAGTATCAGCACAAAACGTCTTACTTGGAACCTTTTCGCGTAGACCAGTACAGCGTCTCGGTTGTGGAGTACGTCACCAGTTACAAAATGATGCGTCTCACGCTGAAACAGAGGAAGTGTAAGTTCAGCGAGGACGGAGGTCTGGAGATGTGGCCGGTGTACACGTTGCACATGTGTATAATGGAATGCAGATACCGAACGATCCTTCAGCGCTGCGGTTGCTTTCCTCACTTCGCACGCCCGACAGGTTTGCGCGATTACTCGTTTTTTGTTTTGAGTTTCTGCGAATCGCTAAATTGGATAACAAACAATTAGACAACAACAGACCCGCATTTTTAGTTTTTGAAGATCCGAGAGTGTGGAATCAGAGAAAACAAAAGAAAGAAAGAAGGAAATAAATATCTATGTAAGATATTCTCGTAAATTCTTTTTATGTTCAAAAATTATGTGCAAAATTATGAAATGCGTAATTGTTGTGCAAATTCACGTTCTGTGTGTGTGTGTGTGTGTGTGTGTGACAATGATTGTTTCTACGTTCGGTCTTCAGCGGGTGTTCCGATATGCAACGCTACCCAGCTGCGTTGCATCGCTACCATAAAAGATCAACTCTTTCTGCACAAACACGTACCAGCCAGGTGCAATTGCTTGCCGAATTGCAACGACGATGATTACAAGTTACAGAAACGCAGCAGTTCGTTAAGGTAATTTTTAAATCGCGCTCATTATCACGCAGAAGATATCGCAACATGAACGGCAACATGTGCGAACATTCAATTATTTCGCGTTTATCTGTTTATATGATAACGATGATGTTTGCCTTTTCAGAAATGACGTGTTTTACGACGACGTCCCGATGATATGGTTCAATCTAATCGTAGAACTTCCGAAGAGTTTATTCAATCGACAGGAAGTATTCGGATTTAACGATTTTATAAGCAAGTTAATTAACACTTGACACACATTTTTACATAATCGTCGTTTATTAAATTTCCAAGTTGATAATTTATATTATTAACACTTCAGTGCAAGATATGAGTCTCCGAGATCACGCGACTTTAGTCACGTTTTTATTACCTGATAGAGTCTCTTGGTTATATTTCTTGGTATTATATTATTATTTGTGCGTTTTTTTTTGTTACAGCGGCAGTGGGGAGCGCAGCAGGTTTATTTCTCGGTGCCAGTGCACTATCGGTGATAGAAGTGTTCTACTACGTCACTCTGCACATGTGGGTCTATTATCTGAAAAACAAACCGACGAAAACGAAACAGACTAAAAAAGTTTACAAACAATAACCGATAAAATTGTTACTTGTTCCGATGGTTACCGTTTGCGTTAGAAAAATATCTCTAGTCTCACACTCTTTGTCCGCGCGTTTTTCTCGCGAGAGATCCTTGTCGCCAATTTGCGTTGTACCCAGGTTTGAAGTTGCAGAAGAGATACAAGAAAACGATGATACGTATTTACTTAAAAAATACTGTTTATTGAAAAACAAGTTTTATATATATATATGTGTGTGTGTGTATATATATATATATATATCTTTTTCTCTTTGTTGAAGGAATATAATGTAAAATAAATTATCGTCATACATACAAATGTACACATGTACACACGACGTGGCGTGTCAACGCGCTATAGCAGTTGTACATTGGTTTGTAATTTATCTCCTAAGTTTTGTTTTTTTTTTTTTTCTCTCGAACTATGGTCAACATACATTAAAACGACGTTAGAATGTCAGTGAACGGAGTCCCGGGTTCCTTCGCCGCAGTCTCGAAGGTTTCGACGAACGCTTTCTTTTGAGACTCCTTCGGTAGCTGAAAAAGATTCACACAGAAATAAAACATCATCAACAATCGGATAAATATTTGCACGTGAATCGAGAAAAGCATCAGTTTACTTTGTAATAAAAATCCGAAGCGGCTATACACAAGATCTTCTTGTCCTCGTAATCGTACTTTCCTATTCTCGACTGAACGTACGGAAATCTATATTACATTGTGGCTAAGGACTGGTTTTGTCTCCGTTTGCAAGAGATTACAAATTATGTCGCGCACACACACACAAGTTGCGTTCGACGCGCAAGAAAAGGATACAAAGCTCTTAGCCAGTGATTCGTCGACGCGCTTATGAAGAAACAGGACAAGCACCAGGTCGACATCGCTATCGGCAAACTCTGAATGAAATTTGGCAAACTGAAGACCACCCAGTCCTGAAGAAGCTCCATTTCCGTGCTGGTGCAAGCTTTCTCGCAAACCTGGCGCGAAACAAAATCCAGACAATTCACTCGTTTTTTTTTTTCACATCCTGCTTGTTAATTATAATTGATTTCTTTTGTTTTTTTTTTTTTTTTAAATAAATTTACAAACTTTGAAGACCACAGCGGAAAGTAATCTCGGATGCGGTTGTTGCGGAGACAGAAATTCACCGATGACCTTGGTCAGAATCTCCGACGGCGGGAAGAAATCCGTGAGAACGTGCGACAGAACCGTGCACAGCACCTCAACTTCCATCGGATGGCCCTTACGAATTTTGTCGAATATCGCGGAGATACGTTCTATCGATCGTACCAAAGCCTCGGGCTCGACGTCGGGCAGCGGTTCTTCGGCACCGGGCTGATTCAAACGATCGGCCGCCTCGGTGTACATGCACGTCAGCAAAAGCTGCAGAGCCGGCAGTGCCAGCAACGGACTCGGTTGCTTCAGCCGATCGATCGCAACTTTGACGATTTGCTCGGCGACCTTTCCCACCACGCTTCTCGTTGCCACGAGTCTCTCCAGACCCTGTGAGAAAAGTTAAAAATAAATAAATAAATAAATAGTATCCTCGTATGGTACCGGAAGATTAATTAATTGAATTTGAGAGAGAATCGTCGTGACGCACACCTGCAGCAAAGTCTGATGCAAACCGTACGAGATATTTTGGGACGTGACTAGAGAAAGGACTAATTCTAGTACGGCAGGCGCTTCCGTATCAGGCGGCGTGTCTTCTGCGTGTTCCAGCAGAAAAAACACCAGAGCCCACATTACTCCCTGATGCTCTTCGCTTTGGTCTAATACACTGTGTACCAATGGTTACGTTAGAACAAAAAAACGATTGAGAAATTTAGATTAAACCTTTGTTCAAAAGGTTACCTATTCGAATCTTGCGAATCGATGTGCTTTTGTATATATTCGATGGTTAAGGGGTGTATAATATTCATGGTTTCCTCGCACTTGGTCAGTACAGCGCTTTGCAGCAAATACAGAGAGCCGTGAAGCGCGGAAACTCTGGAAGCTAAGAATCCCGATTTTAAATTAACATCAACTATTCGCTTTACCTTGTCCAAAGTCTCCAAATCCTGCGGAATAAAATCAGAGGTTATAAAAAAAAGAAAAAAAAACGCAGTTTTATTTATTTATTTATTTTCTGTCACACGAAAGCAAGAACGAATGGGAACTTCTCACCAACGGCGTTAACACGGCGGCGGCTTTGCACACGGAAATGGCCAGGTATTGATGCAAGATCGCGTTCTCCGACGGATGAATCCTCGAGACCTCCAGACACACGTCCAACATCCATTGATACTGCGATCTCTCGAGAAAGAGTTCCGAGATCGCGAGAATCGACTTGACGATTTCCGTTAACAGTTGCACGGGCGTGTTAGCCTGCGGCAACAACCAAGTGGTGTAATGTTCGATCAGAAAACGCAAACACGAGTCGAGATCGAGCGAGGCGGACATAAGCGCGTCGTTCCGTCTGTTCTTCAAATCCAGAACGGAAGCGTTTAATTTGTCCTCGTACAAATTGCACAACGACCACAAGTAAGAGACCGATAGCTGACTGTACATGAATTTGTCGGAAGACGAGGTTCTCTCCACGTTCGTTCGATGAAATATGTGATCCAACTTCAATCCGGTTTTGTTCTCGGAGTCGTTCATGTACTCGTACTTCCAGATGAGCAACTCCTGTATCGCGTAGAGTTTTCGCGAACTGATCTTGTGAACGGATAGCTGCGGATCTCTGGGATGATGAACGTAAGCGCTCCCGTCGGGATTGCCGGGACACGGCAGAAGCAGAGTCTGCAAGAGCAATCGAGTTATCGCCTGAATCGCCAGGCTGCTCGCTTGAATCAACGTCGCCATCTCTTCCGAGGGTGCGTTCTCGTTTTGCAGGAAATTGAGAACGCTCAGAAACGCCATCCAGATCTCCTCGAACTGCGACCTGGACGTCCAACCCAGCAAATTAACTCGATAGATAAACTGTTCCAGAATGTCCACTTCCAACAGGATATTGGACTCGGACGACAGCAGGGGAAAGTAGCACTTGGTGGGACCCGATCCGACGACGTGACAGCCGCGTCTCCACACCAACGGTGGCGTCAGGATGTAGGAGTTCACCAGCGGCTGCCGGCTCACGCTGATTACCAGCGATTTTATCGCGTTGAACAAATACGGCGGAATATTTCTCGTGGAATTCTCGACCTGACACTTCTCAAGCCAGGTTACTATCGACGTCATTTGGATGCAGGCCCGGGCGTAATCCCTGGTGTCCTCGTCGCGCAGAGCCGGCTCCAGCGCATGAGAATCCACCAGCGGTAAAGGTTCTATTGTCGTTAATATACTCTCCACGATCTTCGTCAGCGAGATCGCCGCGGAACAGACCCAAGTGTAACGCGCGCCGTCTCCGAAGATCTTGCTCGGGGCAGCCTGTCGCAAAATTTCAGCCGCGCAACTCAACGCGAGATACGTGTCGTGCGGTCTCGATTTGCGAACGTTCTTTTTGTCCGAATGAATCATCCAGTGCGCAAGCTCAAGGCACAGCAAGGAAAATCTGGCGATATCCTCCTCGAATTTCACGTCGATCTTCGCCACGTTGTACTTCGCCAACTTGGGCAGTGTCTTCATGTACACTCTGACGGTCGGAATTACGGTGAAGAGCATCTCCCAGTAGAGAGAATCGCTCAGCAACTCGGAGAATCTAGCGGCGTATTTCAACTCCTTTCCGCTGCTGTTATCCGCTTCCGGATTGTAGATCTGGTGTGGCTTTGGCATGACCTCGCAGATATAGTGAATGTGCTCTAACAAACATTGCTTGGCGGCGACGTACAGGGGATTCGCGTCGAAATAGAAATCCTTCTCGCTTTGCGCCTGTCCGAACTCCAACTGCTGACACTTCTCGACGCTGAGCCTCGCTCCCAATATCACACAGTGCTTCAGAATCTTCAAATTGAATTCTTTGCATGAGAGAATGCTCATGCAATCGTCGAAGTCCAAGTTCTTCAGTAATTGCGCCAGTTCCACGGGATTGTTGCCGACGTTCGGCTGGCAGCATCGCAGTTTCACTTGCGACAGGAACCAATTTCTGTCCAACTGAACGCTCTTCACCGTAGACGGATTGAACGGTCTGCACTGATCGAGTTCGAGCGGCGACAGATCGTAGTACTGAACAGCGAGTTTGTTCAGCAAACTGACCAAGCCGCCGTGCTTCCGAGCCAATTTGGTGATTTGCAGGGTGTCCATGATCTTCACGATCTCCTCCTTCGACAACTGATTGATCACATCTTCTGCGTTGGTGGTTAACAGTATCTCCACCTTGCGGCTGGCGATCTTCGCCGCCATTCTCGACAGTGCGAGATACTTGGTTGACAGCAATCCCGGTATCAGGGTCATTATGACCGCGCCGCTCTGCGAGTGATGAGCGCCCTCGATGCACTGCAGCAGACGCTTTATGAAACTGGGCCGCGACAAATCCGTGCACTTCGTCGCTATGGCTTGGACAAGCAATCCGCTTGCGGCCGGATTTCTGTGAATAGCCGTGGTAAGCAGATCTCTCACCGGAGATTCGGTTGCGATGTTTATCGCTTCTTCGATGTGATTTACCAGCAACCACGTAAGCGGCTCCACATCGTTGAGATTCTCGCATATGTAATCGCAGAACAATATGATTCCACCTCGTCGAATAATCTGTATGTTTATGCTGCTTGTGGTGTGATCGTGCGTTTTCTTGTCGCTCGGCCGAACGTAAGCGACGTAATCGGGTTTGCCAATGCCCAGAATTTTCGACCAGAAGGACATCTCGTTGTAACCGAGCAAGATCATCAAATACGCCCACTGGCACGTAACCGTCGGGCACGTATTCCCGATGTTGAGCATCAGATAGTTCAGATCGTCGATCAGCAATTTTTCCTCATCGGGCACGTTGCGACCCTGAATCATCTGCATCGTCGCGTTCGCCACCTTGCAGTGACTGCCGGATTCGAACATGTGAATGCACAATTGCAGGAAAAACGCGAACTGGTGCACCAGATAAATGTCGTCCGCCGTGTAATCGGAGAAACCGACGAAAGGATCCGCGGATTTGTGATTTATCAGACCGAGCAGATTGAACACCTTCGTGCTTATCAGATTGATCACTTTGAATATAAATCTGGCCAATATTTGTTCGGGCGAGGCTTGACGCGACAGAGTGCTCATAACGTTCAAAGGATCCGTATTGCATTCGGACTTCGAGGCCGGATCCTCGGACGGTGAGAACAGCTGAGATACGTCCGTCACACATATGCTGAGATCCGAGAGACGTGCCAGCATCGCCTCCTCTTTTGCGCAGGAAATCAACGAGAGCAGCACAACGTTAATCATACCCAACCACCGCTTGAGTCTCAGTGTGGAAGCCGTCGCGGATATTGACGCGGTGAAGAGTATCTTCAGAAGTGGATCGACCGGTCGGAAAACCGTGGGCGAGATGGCGGCGAACAATTTCACGAGCGCGATGTGAGCTTTCTCGGATTCTATCTTGAGTTTTCCAGCCGCCATTATCGGCAGCACGGTGTCCATGGTCAGTCTCGACCACCGTCGCCATTTTTCTTCCCCATTACCGTCCCCGCTGAATCTGGATTCAGCCAGACACAATGCCAAGAGCTCTATCACCTCGTGATACTCCACCAGACGCAGCAGCATGGCTATCAGCACGTCTTTCGTCGTTTCCAATTCGCGTTGCTCGATCACGCTCGAACTGCCATTACGAACGAGAAATATATCCTCGATTACGGGAGCGAGAGCGGGTATACAGTGCGAAATCGCGGGCTGTCCGCTCGCCATCAGACCGTCGCACAATTGAATTATCTTCGGCACGCCGATTATTGTTTTCGAGTGATTCTTCTCGTAAGACAAGTGCACCAAGAAATTGAACACCTTCGGCAACAATTCTTCGGTCTGTTGTATGTGACCCTCTTCGATAAATTCGAATTGCTTCAACACAAATCCGATGAATATCTTGTCGGAATCCAGTAAACAGTAATTGACCTTCAACTGGACCAGCTGACTCAGCAACATCAGAACTTGGCACTGCAACGCGATGTTGCTCGTAACGGTGTACTGCTTCAAAGACTTGATAACCATCGGCTCGAAGAGCCGAATGAAAGATGCGACGGATGTCTTCTGGTCCGACGATCGCGCCAGGGTCTTGAACACCGACGAGAATTTGCGATCACTCTTTCTGCGCAACAATCCTATCCACCTGGAAATACAAAAAAAAAAAAAAAAAGAAAGAAAGACTGGTTAGCGAACTAGCACGTGCGCGGCTGCTCGCGAAGTATATCTAGAATGATGAAACTCGTGCTCACCCGGTATCCGGTTCGTTTTCGCCCCTGCAATTGTTTCCTATTCGTTTGATCGTGTTCGCCATTTGTCGGGCGGGATGTTGAAAGCACTGGTTGTAGAAACCGCGAATGTCATCCTGCAAGGTGTCGCGTCGATCCAGATTCTTCTGCGTGTCCAACTCGCTCCACTGCGCGCACACATTCGTGCCGAACAAGCACTTGAGCAACTGCTGAACACACCGTACCGTCGCCGTGGGTGATAAAACAACGGTGGTTTTTAGATAATACAAAACCTCCTCCGCTATTCGGCCGGCTTCGTTGACAAACGCGATCTCGAGAATCTGCGAGAGCACGTCCAGCGTTGCGTTCAGCAGCGAGACGTACATCTCGCTGGCCTCGTGCTGCAGAGTGACCAAGTAATTGGAATGCGCCGCTTTCAGGATGTCGTGTATCTTCATGTAATGCGGTATGCCGACGAACGTTCCAATCAGTTCCTTTCCGCTCCTCAGGATTCCGATCTTCTCGCCCTTCTCCTTCGACCTCGATTGCTCCGGCACGATCTTCTTCTTGGGCGACAACGTTTGCGCGGTCGACAGGGAGGGCAACAGAGGTTTGGAGCTGCTTTGCGTCAGCTGCACCTCGTCGATGACGTGAACGAAGATATTGAGAACCCTCATGATGTGCGTCAACAAGAATTCCAGATGTTTGTCCTTGCACGTGCTCCACAGTTTTATCGGGTCGCTCCCCGCTTTGAAGTTACACACGGCCAATCCGGAAGCCAGATTGCCGGCGAGAAGTATCAGATGCCGGTGCGTGGACAGATCCAGACTGATGGTCGACGACGTGAGCAATGGCATCGCCAGCGACAAGAGACCGCTGCCCACCGGGGCGATCATTTCGTTCATCAAATTGATGTCGCTCGCGTCCGATCGATCGCCGCTTCTCTTAGATTTCTTCAGCGGGGTTTTCGGCAAAATATAATCCCATCCTCTGACGTAAACCGTGGTGGGGTAAGTCTCGCTCAGACAGAAGAGAGTCTCGCAGCATCCGTATATCAAATACTTGGAAGAGTGAACCGTCATTATCTCCGTAAGGATATTGACTACGCGGGACAGGGAATATTCCACGCCGGAGTCGTGACTCGGTCCGTCGTAATGATTCAGAAACACGAAAGGTTTGATGGACGTGTTCACGAAGGGCTTATGTTTAATTTGGCACGACGACAGTTCCGAGATGCTCGTCGTTACGGTGCTTAAAAATTGCTGAGTGTACCGCGTGGCCTTTCTCGTAACCGTATCCTCCTGAGGATGTCGAAAGTATAAAAACGGAATACTTCTGAAATGACAAAGAGCGCGAAACGCGCGCACACGTTGATTTAAATACGTACAGGCGATAAAGTGAAGAAATTTGTAAAGTTCGTCTTACTTAACAATGGCGTCTGACGCAGCGTGTCTCACCCTTTGATCTTGATCGCCCAATAACGTTATTATCACGTCGACAAAATGCTCTTGAAATAACGTTTGTCCCGCAATGTGCTCGATCGTGACATACGACAATTTACTCAGCAATTGGACCAATTTCACTTTCACGAGAAAATACGAATTCTTCATGAGTTTCGGCAGAGCGGCCAAAATGGTGAGACCGTGTTCGTTATCGACAGATTCGAGCAGTTCCGTCAAGCAGATATTCAACGCGTCCAGTGTTTGACGACACGTTGTCGCGGAATCGTCGTTCAAGCCCTGCATTATGCGACAGAAAAACAAGCGAGGGAGTTAGGAAGAAACTTCGCGAAACGTCGTCCTCTTAAATGTACAAACTCACGTTTAGAAGCAACTTTATCATGTCGTCCAACGACACGTTTCCGTGACCGTTCTCGATCGAACACCTCGCCTCGAAGTCTCGAAATGAGCCGCCGTACTGAACAAACACGGACTTCAAAAAAAATCCGATCACCATTGCTATATTGCCTCTGATCTGCGGATCTGGATGATTTGCAAACAGCAAGATGTCTGCAATCAATTGGTTCGTCTCATTGCAGCTCGGCTCTCTGGCCACGGTCATTGTAAACAAATGGGGATCAAGTTTCAAGATGTAACCCACGCACGTTAGAGCGAGAGACTTTACACTAACACGAAACAGCTTGTCTGATATCAAGTGACCGGGTTTGCCCGCCAGCAGGAATGAGGATACTAGGTAACGACAGCAGAACTTGACGGGCATATCCGAGTCCGTGAAACTACCGACATCCGCTTCGTACAACGGGAAATCTAAGGAAGATTTCTTGGGCGAGGCGAACGACAGGGTGGCCTCGTCGGAGTAACTTCCTTCCTCCTTCGATTGTTCGCTCTGTAGACTCGGATACGTCGTTCTTTCGGACTTTTCGATCTCGCTTCCAACATCGCTACCCTCCTCGACGACTTCATCTGAAAAACATCGGGAGCTACAACATTCGCGAAATCATCGTGGGGCGAGTTACGTTTCGCAACATGCTTCATGTTCTTACTGTCGACGACTCCGATTTTCAGACCGCAAAGATTTTCCAAAACCTTTCCCTTCAACTCAATCACGTCGCTCGTCGTGTGCGATTCCTCCTGCGTCTGCACGCTGCACGCAACCGGCGGTGTTATTATTTTTGTATCCGATATCCATTTGTCTATGTTAGACGTAATTTCCGGCACGTCGGGTTCGTGAAGATTCAAAATTGATTCCGAATTTCCGCCGCAAGCGGTACTCGCGCTGGAAATACTCATCTGGCCCAGCGACGGGGCGTGCGCGTTTTGATTCGTTATTATCTTGCTTTGAGTTATGCCCTCTGACGACAACAAAACCGACACCAGTGACTTAGGAGGCATTTTCAAGAGTTGCACCAGCGTCTCTAAGGCTGCATTTATAACATTGTGATCGGAATGCCACTTCGTGTAATGCAAACCCAACTCGTAAATATGCAACAGACTATCCGTCTGTTGCGTCTCAACGTCCTCGGGTTCAGAGGGTTTGCATATGTGGGGCAAAATCACTCTTAAGCATCCAAACACGCCTATGATAACGGACGAGTGATCCTCGACGTTTCTCGCTGGCATTATTATATCTGACGAGACAGACAGAGCATTGATAAATGCCTTTTTTTTGTTTTTTAAAACGTAGAACATTTATGATTTAAATACACTTTCATCGTACCTAACAGATGATTCAACACATAATTTAAAAAGAACTGCGGTTTCCTGCAGTTTATACAAGTTGCTAGAATCATATTAGCTGCCGCTCTGCGAAAAGCTGCTTGAGGGGAAGAAATGTTCTCGAAAAATGCTCTCAGCAAGTTCTGAAACACATTTTTTAATGATGGTTTCTTCTTTTTTTTTTTCTTCAAGAAAACCACTTGCGTGAATACTTTTTTTTGACACAAATATATGATATACTTGCCTTGACATCTTTATCTGTCATAAATGGTCCTAACACTTTGAAAATTAACGGCAACGAGTGCGACAACGTTTCGATGACAATGTCCTCGGATCGATGAGCAATAATGACTATACAAGGTATCAGATTTGACACGTAAGCTTTACCCCTCGAGGGACGTATCATGTGACTCAGCAGACCAAATCTCAGGAGAGCAGCTCTCAGTATACGCGCGGGACCATTTCTCTTTATTTCATTGTAAAGTTCTACCTGAATCTTGCTGATGTTGCTGTCAACCATTATCTAAAAAATAATGTAATCAATGTGACATCAATGTATAATCACACATTTGTGCGATTCACGTGACTCTTGCAGAAGTTTGCCAGTTGAATAAAAGGATTCACACTGATTTTCAAAACTGATTTCTATTACCTGATATTAGAGTGTACTTTAAATAATTTTAAAGTGTTTCATTTAAAGTTGAACATAATTGTCATGTGGCAGTAGAAAAACACATTCTGTCTTTCTCTCTCACTTCCTTACACATACCCTTATAATTTTATTAAGAGATTCATCCGCGACCATCCTGACATCCGATTCCTCGTCGTTACACAACGCCAGCAGTGTTTCAATAGTAGCAGTGAGAATTTGCGGAAATTTGGCATTCTGTCTGACGGCTGGTGAACATATACCCTCGACAATTACCGTGCAGCACGATATCTTTTCCTTCCTGTTGCTTAGAGCATAGATGTTTTTTTATTATCATCTGTCAACTGTGACAGATCTCTCTTCGAAATATTGAAAAACACCAACAATTTGAAGATCTGGCAAAGAGCCAGAGAAGAATCTCTTTTCAATAACTCTTAAATGTTGCTCTCATAGAGACACACATACCTTGCTCCAGAATCCGACAGTGTGTCTGATTCACGTAGCGCGTTCAGTGTTTCCACAGCCTTCAACACGTTGTTCAGTTGAGCCATGTCGATTCAGAGACTTTGTCAGATTCGTCTGGAGACTTGTTTCACTGATCTATTCGAAAAACATTGAGAAAAACGAACATTTTGCCATCCCTCTCTTCTTGTGGCCGAAGCGTAATATACAAGCCATACGCAGCATAGCGCGCGGAACATATGTATTGACCATTTCGGTACGTGTGCGACAGAGCGTTCGTCCTGACTCAACTTTTCGAGACCGATTTTAACCCGCTTGAGTCAACTCTCCCCTGTTTTCCCCCCACTCGTTGGCACGACTTGCGCAGCACCGACACGTGATTGTCGAGGTTACGTCGCAAAAAAACGTGCACCGTGCTTGTTTACATAAGTAAAAAACCACCATACGGAGTAAATAAAGTAATATACAATTGATTGAAGAGAGAGCGATTGATCGCGATGGTGCGGAAATTGAAGTATCACGAGAAGAAGCTTCTGAAGAAAGTGGATTTTCTTTCGTGGACGGTCGACAATAATCTTCACGAGGTTAAGATCTTAAGACGATATTGCATTCAGAAAAGATCGGATTATACAATGTGAGTACACGCGTGTAATAACCGACGTACAGAACGTGAACAACTTCTTAAGGCGCGAACAATTGTTGCAGATACAACAAACTGTCGCGCGAGATAAGAGAATTGGGTAAGAAGATCAAGGAAGTCGAGCCCGATCATCCATTTCGGATAGAACAGAGCGCTGTGTTGTTGGAAAAACTCTATATGATAGGATTGATTTCTACAAAGTGGGACTTGGCTCAGACCCAGAAGGTGACCGCCAGTTGCTTCTGCAGGCGAAGACTTCCGGTTGTTATGGTTCGTAATAAAATGAGCCAAACAATACCGATGGCAACCAAACTGATAGAACAGGGTCACGTCCGAGTCGGAGTAGAAGTTGTGAAGGATCCTGCATTTTTGGTAACGAGGTAAACGCATCTTGGTTTTTTTTTTTTTACATGTCTCTCGTATTGTTTGCGTTGAAGAATTGATAAAAGATGGATTTTACACGTGGTGTTTTTTGTTTACAGAAACTTGGAAGATTTTGTTACGTGGGTGGACACCTCAGCTATTAGGAAACATGTGTTACAGTACAATAATCAGGTAATTTGTTTGAACATTTCTCTTATACACAAAATATTTACTTTATAGAGTTGAAAACATCAAATAAATTATTTTTTTGGTTTCAGAGGGACGATTTTGATATGGTATAAATTTATTATTCTCTGTTAAGATACTTGTACAGTTTTACGATAAAACGCAAATTGCATAAAAAAGTATTTATAATAAAAATTCTCTGCTATCGAAGAATGTCTTGATTCTTGAACATACATCTCTCTCTCTCTCTATAATTGAGATCCGCAATAAATCTCAATCATCATGTATAATACACACAGTCGAGGGATTTTACAGGATAAATGCACTTATACCAAATGGAATGTTTGCAAATTGACAAACTGCGAGATCGTTCGTTGTAATGAATTAAAATTTATTGAAAAAATTTTAAATCAAGAGTCGTCGACACTTCCAGATTTGTACGAGTTTGATTGAACATGGAAACTGATTAAAAACACAAGTGCACGCGAGAAGATCGATGTCACATAAAATTTATGATTTCGTAGAAATTCGCCGCCAAACTATTGTAGAATTTTTTTCAGCGCAAAAACGTCCATCGTTATATGTTTTACTCGCGACATGGATAATCGCATCTTCGATTCGTGGTGCGAGAATCAGGACGGCCACATTCGCACTCAAAAATGACGCACAAGCGAATGCGGGGTACATGTAAATTTTTTTTTCTTTTTTTTTTTTTACACAATCCGCGCTGACACTAGAAGATCCGAAATTTGTTTTTGCTCGCAACAACAAATTTTGTTCTCACGCAAGAGACATTTCGAGTTTACATCGCATCGAAAACAACAAATTTTCAGAAACAATTTGAGTTTTTGATTTAACGCGAGAAACACACAGCGTGTATATATGTACAAAATGACGCGGAAAAAAAATTTCACACAGCAATTGTCCGTAACCACGTGCATTCCGAGCAGCCTCACTCATTTACACGTTACTCTTACAATGGTAATTAGTATGATTACATTAATATGATTTATTATGATTATGTGATACAAATGTTACATGTTAATATTTTTATAGTAATCGGCAGTCTCTGTGCTGGTCTCTGTGACACCGCCGCCGCGTTACGTGATCTTCATCATTACATTCTAGAGAGATTTGTGCACGGCGCGCGTCTCCGGAGAAAGAGAGGAACCGCGCCTTTCATCCATTTCTCTAGAACGTAATTAGTGAATCAAACGGGAGCGTGTGTCGGCTCAGGTCCCTAAGTATCTCCTCTTTCTCCTCTCCTCCTCCTCCTCCCCCTCCTCCTCCTTATTCTCCTTCACCATCAACTATTTACATAATTGCCTTGCGGAATCTCTCCGTATAATACGCTGCAGTTTTTAAATTTTATATTCAAGGAAAGAAAAACAAATTTCTCTCGCATATTGTTGTTTTTCACGTGTGTTCCGGATTTTTTTTTTTTTTACACCACATACCGCACCGTCCTTTCGCAGCGTATTCGCCACACCGTGTGAAAAGTTTTTACCAATTTGTTTTTCAAATGAAACATGAATCATGATCACGCGTTTAAGTGTGTGGTAGTTTAGCAATATATTTACATAAATATGTGTATAGAACCGTGTGTTCACGTGACACTTCAGAGATACACACAAACGCTCGTAGAGAGAAATATCGTACAAAAGAAAGAAGCAGAGACGAAGTTGAAGAAACGAACGAAAAGAAAAAAGAAAACTACAAGAAGACAAAATAGCTGTTCACGGTTGTTCACGGATTAATTATTACGAATATAGAGCAGAGATATTTTACTTAACTTTGCGAGATACAACGCGGTAGTCTATCTCACTTACTTATCGAACGTGTTTTTCGCATTACTACCTATTGTTGACTTTCTTATGTGAATTTATACACATTATATAATAAAATATAACATTTTGCTGTTCTCTCTCTCTCTCTCTTAACAATCATATTTCGTTCCTTTCCCGGAAGAAATATAAACGTTTCACTTTACAATCGACCTACTGCTTTTTACAAGTTTATTTAACATATTCTATTCTATCGATTAATCTTAACGGGATATTCAGTGTGTATGTGTGTGTGTGTGGGTGCGCGTGTGCAAACTATATTGTCTGTACGGTGTATATTTCTCGACAAGAAAATATTATTTTTTTTTTTATAAATTTAATATTGCGCCGTTTCATAGAGATGTTGCTTTTGCTGGAAGACTAACATGAATCTGAATATCACGTTAACTTATATGAATTTGCAATCTACATCGTTACCACCGTGGTTTCGCCCAAAGTCTGAGAAATTGCGGCAAAAATTTTCTAAGTTATTTCTCAGGTTTTGGAGAATTCGTTCAAATTGTTTTAAAGAACATCTATGCTTCTCTCGAATATCAATAAAGCTGCATTCACTTGCAGCAATCATTTTGCTAAGCTGCAATTTTTTATTTTATTTTATTTTATTTTATTTTAAAGTAGTTAACTATTTTAAAGTAGAAAGATAGCACGAAGCAATTATATACGTTTAATAAAGAATGACAGAGTGATATATATATGTACGTATGTGACAAAAGAGTGAATAAAAAAAAGGAATTGAAAAAAATTACATGCGTTTAGCAAATCAATGGCAGAGAAGAAACTTTTTTGAATAACTATACACACAAAGTAAGGCTGGTGCGTCGGCACTGAAAATGAATTAGTGCGCATAAATCCAAGAAGAAACAAACTGACCGTTTCGATCGAAAAGAAAGATTCTTACAGATGTACGTATGACTATATCTACAAAAACTTTTATATGTTTTAATTTTAACACGCTCTTTTTTTTGTATATTCGCTTTGGAGTAGTGTGTCGTAATTCTTTTTTTTTTGTTTTTTGTTTTTACACATAGGCAGTTTTACATACGCTACTGTACAAGATGAAGCGCAAAAAGACTCTTATACAACCTCTTTTTCCCACTTCAATTTAAGATCATAAATTTATCGGTATAAATAAATCTACGGTATGAGACGCAAACGTAATTCTCTCAATATTAAATATTTCACCTCTCTGAGAAGATTCCGTATACCATATACATGTAAAAATCTGTCACAGTCAGAGTCACACATTCGATATCCATTACGAAATGTTTAGTGACAGTTCTGTTCTGCAAAAACGACTCAATTTATTAATCGAAATATTCATTTCTTTTTTTCGCAAACCATAATAGATTAGAGCCGCTTATTGTTTTATCCGTTAAGAGGATGCTTGAACCGTCCTGTTTTTTATCGGCGTTTCTTATTCCGCATTCGTTAATAGGAATAAAAAACGCCACTTCGAACTAAAAGAGAATATGTTAAAAAAGTGGAACGTATAGAAAAATTCAAGAAAAACGAAAAAAAGTTTGTGAACTTGTTACCACGTAGGCTACATTTTTACTTCATGTACAAAATTGATAGTACAAACGAAACGCTTATACTTTCCACTTCTAGAAACATAAACGATATTATTTTGAGAAAATTCTTGAAAAATCAAAGTTCGCTTCGGCATCCTCTTAAACTTTGTGTTAAACTTACAGGGCCGATTGTTCCGAACTTTTCCGAATAAAATATCTAGCAATTGACGTGACAAGTATCCTATACATTTTGTCCAGCACAATCCGTTCTACGGACAAGAGCGTTATTAAGGAATAAACGTGTTGGAAAGACCGGCCCCCTCCGGACAATATTTGAATTTGTTAATCCTCCAATATTATGCTATCTCATTAAGAAAACTCCAAAGTACGTACGAGGATACTTATTACGTATTACATAGACCGCAGCTTTGAAGAAATAAAGCTGTGAAGAAATAATTTCAGACAGTTTTCAACTGTACAACTTCGCGAGAATGAAAATGAAACCTTAAATATGAATATAGCGGATAGACATAAGCTTTGGAAGATTGACAATGTATACCCCCACATCTTTGCTCACTCACAATCATGATTTCTTTACAAATTATATTTTTACATACTGCGGAATGCACGTGGTGATATTCGTTTGCGTTTCGATCGCCATAAAAAATCCATGTCATCACAAAAACTGTTTCGCTGTCTTTTAGTGTCGGCGATTGAAGGTAAAAAAAAGACATTTCTTTGCACACAACGTGGACTTTTTTTTTTTTCTAACGGCAAATAAATTCAGAACGTTTACATACTCGCGACCGATTTGTTCAGACGAACGTCTACGCATTTCCTACATAGAAGACACAGAACGGTATTCGTAGTCGTTTCTTCGAGAAAGAAGACCGTCTTATTTATATTTACGTGTTTGCATATGAAACGCGTACATGTGTAAATAAAGACGATCTCAAGCAATCTCACTATAAATACCGTCTCCTACACTCATTTTTTTTTTTTTTTTTTTAATTTATTATATACTGCGGCAACAACTAGATAGTTTTGCGCATCAACAATATTATTTTTGACAAAACAATATGTTGCGTCACAAAACATTTTCACAAAAAAGCTTTTTTTTTTTTTTCCAGTACATGTAGAATGTCTACACACACCCGATACAATACACAAGAGTAATAATTTAACGCTAAGCATATGAGTGCGAAACGTACGTGTCGTTATGATATAAAATTTGTTTATAATGAAAGTTTTTGTTCGACAGCAGCGCTGTCAACAATCTAATCTTTGCGAGTTTTACGTACGTGAGATGGTACTGTACGCGACACGCGTATCGAACGATCGGCGCGGAACCAGGACTACGTACTATCGACGCGTATATCTCACTCGGAGAGATTTCAAATAAATTTGATTTGCATCTCGACTCTTATCGATTGTAAATGTAAAGATTCAAGCAATGTAACACATCAATACCGAGCATCTAGTATGTAGATTTTTTTTGTTTAAACATTTTAGTCGCTACTCAGATATGCATATTGAAAAAGTTTTGCACGAAAAGTTGGTTTTTTTTCTTTTTTTTTTCTTTTTCTTTTTTTTTGCTTAACGTATGTGTATATCAATAGGATGGATGGAATTGCGCGTGTTGTTGCGACATAGAGGGAGAAACCGGAAACATTTTTATAAAAATGGAAAATTCACTCGCGCACACAATTGTTGCCAACGACACAATTATTTCCTATTGCTTTGTGAGCATTTTGTGAACAACGGAAATCTCGCGGACGTATCATCTCCGTAAAAACCCAAAAATAAATTCTTTACGTTTTTTTTTTTTTCGCTGTAGAAATCTTTTCCAATAAATAACTGTCGACAATGAGAGACAATTGTTTCCACGCGATGAAAGAGATAAACGAACGCGACGCTTTATGTGATCACAGTCGGTGCGTCGCGTCCGGTGTGCTGACGAAGTTCGCTTAATTCTAACGCTATATTAATTAAAGGTTTCAAGACGAGTTGTGCGTCTTTCACAAAAGTAGCCGGATCATTTTCGTAACTGTCGATATACATACGGATAGTGGCGCCCGAACTTCCCGTTCCGGATAAGCGGAATATTATGCGGGAACCGTCCTCGAACAATATCCGTAGACCCTGTGTATCATCACGTGGGAAGAGAAAAGAAAGAAAGAAACAAAATTTGACGAATTTTGAAAGGTTTCGACAAACAGCAATCGAAAATTTGTGTAAAAATTATTTGCGGAAACGTACCTGTTTCGCAGCTTTGCTACCGTCAACGGGATCCGTGTATGAGTAATTGTCCGCGTGCTTGACCACGTACATTTTGCCTTCGTACTGCAATTTTCTGCCGATAAATTCCGGCTTCTGGATCAGAGTCTCGATGCTCTGCATCATTTTGTCCGCGCATGCGGAATCGCAATTTTCATAATCATATCTATATAATAAACAAAATCATCGACGGGAATTAGAACGAATTGAAATAAACGCGAGAAATATGACCAAAGACAATAGATTCTATAGACACGGTACCTAGTAAAGAAGTTTCTACCATAAACTTTCCAATGATCTAATAAAATGTCTTCTACAGATTTGCCGAGCCCCGCGATCACATTGAGCCATGCGAGACAAGCCCATATTCCGTCCTTCTCGCGAATATGATCGGAACCGGTACCGAAGCTCTCCTCGCCGCATAACGAGAGTTGCCCAGCGTCCATCAAATTTCCTAAAATTTATATTAGAGACAGTTTTTGTGTTATCGCGATTGAATTTTGCACAACACGCTGTGCTACAAACAAATGTTGTTTTGCGTACCGAAGTATTTCCATCCGGTGGGCACTTCGAAGAATTTCATTTCATTCTTCGCGGCAACTCTATCGACAGCCGCGGCTGTTGGCATGGATCTAGCGTATCCTTTGACGCCAGTCTTTTGGAAATATGGAATTAATTTTAGATTAGCAGCTAACACCGCTAAGGAATCGGAGGGAGTAACGAAGAAGGCTTTCTTGCCCAAGATCTGAAAACAATATGTGCAAATAGCGTCGTTGAACACGTCGTTAGAATCACAATCTTACGCATGCTATTAGAAAAATATAAATGTTTGTTTTTAACAGTATATCATCGATTTTATTCTCACCATATTTCTGTCACCGTCTCCATCGAAAGCCGCACCGAAATCGTACGGTCCCTCTTTTATAGCATTCACTAAATCTTTGGCATAAGTTAAATTTGGATCGGGATGCAAACCACCGAAATCTTCTAATGGCTTTATATTGACTAAACTCGAGTCATCGACGCCTAATTCGCTGCTAAATATACGTTTAACGTACGGTCCCGTAACTGAAAATCAACAGGAGGTTCACTTAGAGATTCTTATCACTAAGAAAAATATGCAAAAAAAAAAAAAAGATCAACAAATGTTATAATATTAAATTACATAATGCCTAACCTCCATTCATCGCATTGATGAGAATCTTGAACGCCGGCCTGTCCGCGCTTCCTTGCAACAACGTTTTTATACTCGCAAAATCAAAAATGTTCCTCATGAGTTCCACGTAATCGTTCACGGAATCGATCACGTCAACGGTGAACGGTTTACCGTCGACTTCGATCGATGTGTTTTCTATTTTGTCAATATCTATGGCGAATTCGGGAATAATCTTGTAGCTCTGAAGTGTCTTGGTGATTTCGTAGATTTTGTTCGTCACGTTGTCGGGAGCCGGGCCGCCGTTATCGCAATTGAATTTAATGCCAAAGTCAGCATCGGGCCCGCCAGGATTGTGCGACGCAGTTAAAACAATCCCGCCGTGCGTTTTATACTTTCGAATTATGGTCGACACCGCCGGTGTTGAGAGAATGCCATTCTGTCCAACTATCAGTTTTCTCACCTGAAAAAACAAAAAAAAAGAAAACATCAAAGTTTTGCGATATAAGCAACCTCGTCATCACCGACGTTTTTCTCAAGAGCAGGTTATTTTCATCTCTTTGCATCTCTTATAATTATTTCTCGTGTGAAAAATTACTTCTCAAAGTGAGAAAGAAAAACTGTATTATATAACTCGAGCATGTGTGTAATTTTCTTTGTTAACCGTGAAATTTTCACAGTGTCAAAATCACATGAAACCAATAATATCCGCATAAAAAATCGCACAGAATCGTACAAAACATTGTTTAGATTTACATGTTTTAGATTGTTCGTTGGATTTGGACACGTTCTCATGTACTCCTGCTATATATGGACAGATGCTGGTTTCTTCTATCAAGTTTCGAGTTTCATAAAAAAAAGACTGCTTGCTAGGAGCAATTTGCCTATATTTCTTCTGTCTTGAAACACAATACCGTCCTATCTTCTTACAGTCTTGAGATATACAATATTGTCAAAACCGTCTCTGCCAAGACGGTTTATCAATCTGATAGGTACAGGTCTGAAAATAACTCAACACACGCACACACACGCACACACACACACACAAGGCGAATTGACCTTACCCCATTCGCCGCGGCGATACGTATGATCTTCGTCACCGCTTCCTTTCCGTAAAATCGTCCGTCGCCGCCGACGACGAGGGTGCAGCCGGCCAGTTGATCGCCCAGAGCAAGCAGTATCGCCTGGACAAAGTTCTCCGTGTAGTGTTCCTGCTGAAAGACCTTCACGGCTTTACGCAGACCCGAGGTGCCCGGCTTCTGGCCGTCGTACACCCGCGTCTTCACCGTCAGACTCGTTATCGACGTAGTGGACATCGTGTCTTGCCCGCCGGGTTCAGCAGGTGCGCTCTGGCAATCGGAAAGAAAAAAAAACGAGATCCTATATGTATATATATATATATATATATAAGTATATATATAAAAAACGCTGTGTGTTGTGCTCTCTGTGATCGGCGGAGGTACAACAGATCAGGAAGGGAGAAGAGACCAAGCTCACGCAACAGCCGACAGATAACTGCCAGCGGTCTGAACTTTGCCTGCTCCGCTGTCAATGACACGCAAGGGCACGGACCGCCGCCGCCGCCGGGCGGCCGCCATCTTGGTAAGATCGGCCGCCACCAGCTGTCGTGCCTCTCGCGCGCACGTGCACGCCAGAGCCGAATCACGTAGGTCAGGGGAACTTATTGGTACTTGTATACATATATATGTATAATACATAGACATCCTGTGGCAAGCGAGGGAAACGTTACACCGATCTTTTGAGAGAGGATTACACATCGGGTCGTATTATATCTTTACATAAGTATCTTTTTGACACGCCCACATAATAATGTTAACTCGACACAGTCGTCACTTCTGCATAATCATAAGCGTCAGGATGTAAAAATATTCTTGCGACTTGTTTCTCTTGGTAAGCGAGAAACGTTACTCTATCAAACAACATTTCGAAAATGTTCGTTGCGCGTGCAACTTCAAACGCGGCGTCTCGTCTCAATGTCCGCGCAAACGATTAGTGTTATAACTCGTCAATATATTCGAAGAAAATGCGTCTTAGAAATTTAATTTTGTCAAATTGTTTTTTTTTTCAAAAAACACATCTTGCGAGTTTTTAACGCGCCGTTCGATTTGACGATTTGATTTCGCTGCAAACTTCTGTATATGGCAGAACCTGGGCTCGCCTCTGTTACGTATATACAGAAGTTAAAACCGAAATTAATTCTCAAGATAAATTTTCGAACGCTTCGCCGCCGAGAGAGACAGAGTTTTCGCGCTAAGTAACAAACATTTACTTTCAGAGACGGAGATAAGCGACGAGAGACACGACTCTCTGGAAGTAGACGAATGTGTGTGTAAATAAGCGTAAAGCGTAGATAACACAGCTCTCTGTAAACAATTGATGCTTAGACTAATAACGCGGAAGTTAAACAACAACAAGACATCAAATGATAGACACGCACCGGAGTTCGACTTACGTGCGACCGTCGTTCCTTCCGTTGGATAACCGGCGAAGAGAGAAACTCGAGGAACACAACCAGCAAGAGTTCGCTTATACACACGACGCACTCGCTACAACGACTAACGACTTTACTTCGAAAAATTTATAAGAAACCAGGCCGAGAGGTAGATAGATATTCAACAACAGAATGCGGGAAATTGCTTAATGCATGAGTCTGACGTCAAGGAGCGTTGCTTTAAATTAAGATAAGTAAAAAACAAAAAAAAAAAAAAAAAAAAAACACGTTACAGTTTTTCAACGACATCGCGCTCGTAGAGATATAAAGTGCGCGCAGCAACGAGGAAAACTAATCAACACAAGTTGCAAACACAAGAATCAAATGCTAAAACAGTTTATTTATAGATTTGTTTTTCGTGTCGCAACTATATTCAATCGCCGACGAGAAGTGTTTTTTTTTTTTTCTAAAATATAAAAATATTTCAAGAGAGCTCGCTGGAGGATGTTACTCGGAAAACAGAAAAATTAGATTAGATTGACGATTGGAGAAACGAATGTGAGATATAAAAGTATTTTACAATGTTGCAGGATATCTCGCGCGAGAACGATTTGTTTGTTGGTTTTTTTTTTTTTTTTTTAATCGAAAACGCGGGAGAACGAAACGCTTGCTTCGAAGATAAAATTCGGATTAACTCGGCGCAACAGAGATAGCGATCTGTTCTCAAGCCGATTAATCAGCTGTACCCTACTTCGCTTCGTGGAAGAGATCTATAATCGGATCTATAAAAAGTGATATCTGTGAGAGGGTGTTGTCGCGCTCTCCTCGTGAACGAGTTCATTCACGTTTTCGATCCGCGATTTAGCGAAATCGGAACAGATCGGAAATTCGGCGCGAATCCGGGAAGAACGATAAAAGACGGTTTCGCATATTAGCTTCTTGAGGTCCCCAGATACACACACACATGGGGGATATCTGATCACGTGCCGACGGTCGATCGTGTTCGCGTCGAGGAACACTGTGGGGTTTACCTCCGCGAAACGCACATGTGATTCGCGTGTTCGAACGATCGAACGGTGATCAATCGTCGCTCAAGCCGGCTGTTTGCTTACTCGCGTGTGCGCACTGACGTGCGACCGTACGTGGTGGGAGAAGAGTTGTGTTTCAAGTCAAGGATGGGCTGATATAAAAGTTCGCGAGTTTATAAAACCGAGATGAACTTACTCCAAAACCCAGTTTTCTAGCGGACCGTCCGGCAAACACGGTGATGTAATCATCAGAATCATTTGTATTCGTTATCTGTATGTAAGAGAGAGAGAGAGAGAGAGAGAAGGAGCAAGAGACTCCGTTCAAAAAATCTGATATCAGTAGTTTCGTTCAGTATATCCGAGGCACGAGCCGATCCGCATTGGGAGGAGGTGAAAAGAGTAAGAGCCGTCGATTTTTCAATTTACGTGCGCGATTAAAAGTCATGGGAATAGATGCGTTATCGTTCCGCGAAGCTTATTCCGATAATTCTCTTCGAGCGCGCGCGTTTCTTGATCCCCCATAATCGGAGGAGTTAATTCGAGACCAAGCCGCGAGAGATTTATGCGCTTATCGTTCTGATAAAAACCGATATTACACCGTAAACGAGCAATTTGTTACACTGAATTCGGCTATCTACGTTCACGCTTTTGCAGACGGTAACAAGACGAAGAAACAGCGGCGTGTAAAAGAGAGACTCCGGGGATATTTTTTTTTTTTTTTTTTTTTTTTTTTTTTTTTTTTTTTTTTTTTTTTTTTTTCATGCAAAAGAAAATAAAAAATATGCCGAGTAACACGAGAGAGGACCTCGTCGGATGTAAGAACACGATGTTACAACGTGGAACAATCGTCGTTTAAATTACTCATTTCCAAGTAAGTGTGCACGCATTTCTCTCTCAACCTGGAACCAAGAAACTCTCCGAATTTTCATTTTTCGCTCAAGTTTTCTCTGGACGCAAAATTGAAACGTCGTTTCGAAAGCACGTTTGAAACAAATTTAATTGTCCCAATCCCATTGTCTTTGTCTCAGCATTTATTCTTGTTTTTTTTTTCTTCTTCAAATATTCAAATCTTTTGAGGAAAAAAAATCCGAGAGACTTCAAGTGGACAATGATAAATAACGTATAATCTTTCCTAGATAAGAACCCGAAGATATTTCCGGTTTTATTCAGGTCACTTTGTTTTAAATAAACATGCTATATATCCGTGCGCACACCAGTGTGAGTTCTTTTCTACACCGGAACAACAAAAAAAAAAACAATAATGTTCAGGAGAAACGGAAAAGCATGAATATCTAATTGTTGATAAATGAAAGATGGACTTTCCTCACTGGAGACAGAAAGAAATGTAATAGATAAGCAACGTATTTTTTCCGAATTGTAGATTCGGTTTTTCTAAACGACCCGGAGTTTTGATGGATTCGAGTAAAATTACTCGGTCTACATTTTTCCATCACGAAAATCCATCAAAACCACTTTGCAGTCAATCACCGATACGAATTCATCGGAATGAGAATCGAACAGTCGAAAAGTAAAAACAGAGAGAGAGAGAGAGAGAGCTATTTTGTAGTTTTGATTCCAATAAAAAAAATTTTCGTATTTTTTTCTTCATTGCCGCGATGGTAATCGAAATCTATTGTCGCTTCTGGAAATCTGTCCCCCCCCCCCAAAAAAAAGAAAATTTATACACAACAGCGTTAATCCGAGATCTTTCTTTGTTTTGCAGATCGTTTTCTCGTTGGTCGCATCATGTACAAATCTCGCAATTACCGGGAGGAGAACTCGTCGCGAGACAGCGGATCCGAGAGCACGCCGTTGCTGTCGTCGGAGCCGCGAACAAGTCCGGAACCGGTGATATTCGGTGACGACACGGAAACGAGCGACTTGGATCTAAGTCGGAATCACTCCCTCAAGTACGTTACGGAAACACGAATATTTGTATTAACGTCGCGTGTGGAGGATAAACGTGATTTTACCGAGATCTTCGTTATCTCTCTCTCTCTCTTCCTCTAGATACAGAAATATTGACGCCAACGGTTACGGCACAACCGTCGTAACATCTGTGCTGAAAAGGCCACCCCTTCTAACGAGGGACAATGAACTGCTCGTTCCCGCGGCGGCGAATCCACCCTGCACGGTGAACCTCGTTCACGAGAAGAAGAATTACGATCCGCGCGGTATCGACCTGGTAAAGAAAATAACTAATCACGTACACACAATGCAGATAACGCACAAAATAAAAATAAAATACGTTTATTAGTCGTCGAACGATAAGCGATAAAAATTGGCGCATCTCTAAAAATAAGATCCGCGAGTCTCTTTCAATCTCCTCCGAGTTTTGCATCACTTTTCGCAGATACGGATAAACAACGTTCTCGATGCGAAGAGAAATTACGCGAGGGAGAAACTGCGCGAGGCGAATCTCCTCGGAAATTCGTCGCACATTCAACAGGACGCGCGGATTTCCGGCAAGGATTGTCCCAAACAAAGTTCGCTCGTCACTATGTGAGTATTATCTCCTTCTCTCCTCGGACGAGAAAGATACGCCATGGAAGTGTCGGAGAAATTGCTAGAATAACGTCATCACATTTATGCAACGGATGATCTTTTGATGAGTGCACCGATAACTGGCGCCGTGTGAGTCAACGATCGACGCACACACTTTTGCCGAGCGTGAAACGAACATTCATCGGATTGGGAGAGAGCGAGAGAGAGAGAGAGAGAGAGAGATTGTGTAATTCGGTGTCTTTTGGTTCTTCCCCCTCCGGGTTGTTGCTCGTATTCGCATAGAGCAGTATCGATTAAACTTTGAACCAATTTCGTAACGTTTAACGATACATAACAAAATATATTATTTTCTCAATTATCTTACCTACAAATTATCTTCCAAAACAGACAAAAATTTATTGTTTTGATTATTTAACTTATATTTGTTCCGCGTCGACGAAACAAACTTTGTTGCTTTTCAACAGACTCTCCCTCGCACTCGTGAGACACACTCGGAAAGACGCGCGAAGCGAAACAGCAGAAAAAAAAAAAAATACACGAATGTTTAACACATAAGTAATTAATAAATTTGTTTCGTTTGCAACGCAACGAATTTCAAATCCGATTCTCGCGGAGAATTTTTCAAGAGAGGAACATTTATTTTCCCCTCGCGCAAAAGACATCAAGATATATCAGTTTTTTCTCTCTCGCACACGTCGAACGTCACCAATCGTCCTGCGTTGCGGAAAAGAAACAGAAATAGAAATCGAGAGGTGTTATCAGTAATAAACTTAATAAATGATTATCTGGGTGTGTGTTGTTGCTCATCGTTGTGTGTCTGGTTACGTACAATTGTATGCGTCTCAGCGAGATTCTTTTTGTATCGCGTGTATGACGTGTGTGCGCGCTTATTTATCTCTTCGGGATGGCTGATGGCAACGGATCCCGAACTTGCATCAGCGCATCCTGAATCGATTCTTTCTTCATCGAACCGCCGCGATATATCTCGACGGAGAGGAAGGGCAAAATTTATTATATACGACGGCGCTATATTTCAAACGTTATCGCGTTCAAGTAATCTATCTCTTGCTGTGTGTGTGTGTGTGTGTGTGTGTGTGTGTGTGTGTGTGAGTGCGTGTGTGTTCCAAAAAACGCGCGATTAAGACACAAGCGACGAATGTACATGTGTATACGTACAAAGCGTACAATTGACTCTCGCACGCGATAGCTCTCTCATTATTGTTATATTATTGGAAAATAATACGGGGGGGGGGTGGAGGGGACGAAGGATGGTCGAAAGCTACAATTTTTTTTTTTTTTGGCACGGATCGGTGACGACCAATATCGCGCGAGTTATCGCTTTCTTTTTCGCGCGAATAGAGAGACAACGCGAGGAAAAAAAAAAGGAAGAAAGAGAGAAGTGTAACTCCCGCGAGAGAGAGTTTTGTAACCGAAACGACGATAAAAGCGCGAGCTAATCGAGATGTCGTAACCGTGATTTTTTTTTTTTCTCGCGCGAGAAAGCCAATATCAGCTAACAAATATAAACGAAATTTTATTACTCGCGATATCGTCGTTCTCATCTTCTCGAGCGATACACCGACGCACGCACGCACGCACGCACGTTGATATATATGTGGTAGTAGTACCCTATACGTTAATTCTACGTGTGCTATACATATACACGCACAACCACACACGTAATGATATAACCTAAATGCGAGCGCGTTACACAGACGCTCGCGGTTTTCGAACACAATTTTTTCTGTAAAAAAACTCACCATTTTACGAATGTCAACCGCTGCTCGCGCTACTCAGCAACATCCCGCCTTGGAGAATCTCGATGTTTCCGAGCCTCTCGACGAAGAGAATCTCGCGAGAGACGCTCATTAGCGAGCCGATCTCGCTCGCACTTTCGTTCCCACGTCTGGAAAACGAGGCGTCGAGCGGAACGACCCCGATCTCGCCGTCGCCCGTTTCGCCCGTGTCGAGAGGACGCGATCCACGGGATTATATCAGGGAACGCCGAGCGTGTTCTTAAAACGGAATGATCGAATAAAACGACGTCGCGCGCCCGTTTTCGAGACGCGGGAACGAAAAAGGTGCACGTCTCGCGCCAACGCGCGCACCGGCGCGACGACCGGGACGTCTAGAACGCGGCGCGACGGTTTCGCCCGAAGGGGTTACCGCTCTTGTCTGTTGCCCGGGCAACAGACGACCGCCCCGAAGGTGAATGCCCTTAGCAGGCCGCCGCCGCCGCCGCCAACCCGCGCGCCCAAGGTCCGTTTCGCCGGGCGCAACGAACCTCGGGTTCGATTGTCCGCTGTTGGGCTGGCGCGTCTCGAAAGTAGCACAATCCCCGGAGAGCCGAGGATTCCGACGTCGTGTTGTGCCTCACGCACGTGCGTACGCGCACGAAAATGACAATCGCGCGCCCGTCACACGTGTCGTTCACGAGACGATTAGAATATGCCATGATTGAAATAAAAACCGAGATTTTTCTCACATTTTTCTTACATTCCTGACGAGAAAAGGAATCAGAAAATCTCAATAAAGATTTCGTTTCACAAATTTTTGCTCCAAACGCAAGATTAATCGCGTCGTAAATTTCGGAGAAGATTCTAAAAACGTTTTTTTTTTTTTTTTTTGACGTTGAATACGGAGACTTGATAAGAGGAAGGATGGAAAGAGATTACCTGTACGCGCGTGACGGTAATCTCTTTGATGCGAGTTTTATTTTGGTAGCGAGAGAGAACGCAAGTGTGATCCTTTTACAAACGATCTGAAAAATTCGTTCGATTAAAAAAAAAAAAAATGTAAAATCACGATGAGAATGTAATTCACAAAATCGGATGTTTATATTCCAAGAAGTCGGTGGGGTCTTGGCCGATAGTGCGAAATTGCGCGATTATCTCGGTCGTCACACCGATTACGCGCCAATTCGCGAAATCATGTTTACACTATTGTATGAGAGAGAGTCAAGTTTAGAAATAGAATTACACAAAGAGATTACGCCTTGTCCTTGGTTCGCATACGTAATTGGCGTATGTTTGTTTGATTAAAATTATGAAATTCGGAATTAGATAAACTAAATTCGAAAGAATATGCGCACGATAATATTGCGCATAAGTCTCGATTATAAACGGATCCTGTCAAGAGACAGAGATAGGAGATATCTTTACGAGCTCGAACGTTCGGCCAGTGTATCCGTTATCGGACAAATATATTCGTTCGATGAAAATAACGTGATGTAGTCACAACATATAGGTATATATATATTATATAATCACGCACATTTAAGAAAAAGGAAATATGAATAATCAATAAATAATTATGTCTCTTAAAGAGTGAACAATTATTCAAGTTGTCTTTCCGGTCAGACCGGTAGTTCATACGAAATTCGATGACCAGTTTTTACTTCCTCCGATATGCGACGTCAAATTTATGCGTTGAATTTATACTCCCATCGCTCTCCCAAAAAAATAAAAATTTCTATCTTCTCAGATTTTCGATATGGAACACGATATTGGGATCGTCGTTGTTGACGATGCCGTGGGGAATAGCAATGGCCGGATTCTTTCCCGGGATCATCTTCAATCTAATTATGAGCGGTTTGTGTCTGTACACCGCTTACCGTCTCATAACCACGCACGCCTATCACGGTAAGAGAATTTTCCTCCGCGAATCTCGCAGGCTGCAAATTTTAATCGTCGTTTTTGCGTATTTTTCTCGGAAAGGAGGAGGAGAGCACATAGAGGTCATAGAATTGTGTCGAATATATCTCGGCAAATGGGCGGAGTACATCGCCCAGATTTTTAGCATCGCCGTGCTGACGGGCGCAACCGTGGCCTATTGGGTATTGATGACCAACTTTTTGTACAACAGCGTCAATTTTATTTATGGTAAGAATTCTCAACATTTCCAAATCCCAGCATATACAGAGAGATGCACAAGTCCATATAGATCTTGAAGAGATACACTGCTGGTTTTTTTTTTTTTTTTGATTTCGCAGATAATGTATCCGGTCGATCGACGCATTCCGTGTCTGAAAACATGACGTACGCAGAAGGTATGGTAACGTGCAAATGAGAAGTTTTTGATGATTGTTTTTGTGTTCATTCTCGAAAGGAGAAGATCTTTCTCTCTGACTTAATACACCAAACTTACTTGCAGTTCTATGTCCGAAAAAAGATATCCATGTTAATGACACTATTGTGATCCACGAAAAGACATTTGACGCGCTAGGACCGGCATGGGACCTGCACAACACGGTGCCTGTTTTCCTGGCTCTGTTGATATTTCCTTTCTTGAATTTTAACAGCACGACGTTCTTCACAAAGTTCAATTCCCTCGGTACGCGTGACAATTTCAAACATATATCTTTGTCATATTTCAAATTGCCACTAAGATATTTTCGCGATTCACGCGATGTACTTTTCACACGCTGGCTAATACAATCCGTCTGGATTGCGTTATGTTGTAAAATGTTTAATATATATATATCATACAGGAACGGTGTCAATTGTATATGTGGTCATTTTCGTGCTGATAAAATCCGCATCGTGGGGCATCAATATGGATCAACACGATTGGGCGACGAGCACCGTATTACAGCCCACGTTTCCGGCTCTTACCGGGATACTGGCGATGTCGTTCTTCATTCACAACATCATAATCACTGTAATGCAAAGTAATCGCAATCAAGAGAAAAATGTAAGTAACTCGAAAAAAGAGACAACATCCACCTTCTTACGACAATACAAAAATCAGATGACATATAAACTTGTTTTCAGGGAAGGGATTTGACGATAGCGTATATTCTCGTCACGTTAACTTACATCATCGTCGGAGCGGTGTTCTTTATGTGCTTTCCCTTGGCTAAGTCGTGCATAGAAGACGTAAGTGGTTCCGTGTATCTAGACACAAGTTGCGCACAATGCAAAAATTATTCTCGTGCTCTCTTTCTAAGCACGGAAACATATATATATATATATATATATATTCTATATTTGCAGAATCTTTTGAACAACTTTCAAAAATGGGACGGCCTCACTATTGGCGCTCGCATATTGCTGCTCTTCCAACTGATGACTGTTTATCCGTTGCTCGCGTACATGCTGCGCATTCAGTTGCTCTCGTCTATGTGCAAGGAAGTCACCAAGCGGCATTGGATACTTGTCATTAATCTCATACTAGTTTTCGTGTGCATTTTGTTCGCGACATTTATGCCTTACATCGGGACCATCGTCAGATACACTGGCGCTTTGAGTGGACTGATTTACGTCTTTACTTTGCCGAGTTTATTGCACTTGTCGATCCTGAGAAAAGAAGGAAAGCTGACTGTGTGCTCTCTAGTGATTCACTTGAGTATTCCTGTTATCGGAGTTTCAAATCTCATTGCTCAATTTTTCATCATTGATCACTGAACATATAATAAAAAATATACGTCATAACTGTATAGATTACATTTTTTTATATCACCTTTTTGTATAGTTGTTATGTCTGTAATATAGATTTTGCAACAAATAGTCTTAATATTTTGCAAGAAAATCTCATAACGTAAAAAGCGCGATAAGTTCAACGAAGTGTTGTTTCACATCCACGTATCACAAATGTATGTGTGAAGTAAATAATCGGTGTTTTATAGTTTATGTGCAGTGTCTTGTGAAGAATTTACACGGACAATAATGTAATTTATTTAACATTTTATAATATAAAGATGTAAAATTACTTCTTTTTTTTAACATCTAGTTTGTGTTTTTCATTATCAACATGTTTTATATATCTCATCTTCAATAAAATACTTACTTATTACATGTGTAAAGATCCTATTTCTATTGCAATTCATTTGACCTAAAGATATAAATCTTTGTTACTTCAAATTCAATTCCAAGATGCCTTTTTTGTAAACCCAGACGGTGTCAACTCCGTGTCCAATTGTCATGATGGGATATGTATTAGGCAGAGGAAATCTGCATGCAATCACAAAAGTATCTTTGTACAATTCCTGATTAAACTTCCTTTCTATATCTTCCATCTGTGAAAAACAAAAAGAATTCAATTTCTTGTTTAAGTAAAAATACATTTTTTCTCTTAACAATATCTCCAAAGCTGCAATAAAGTTGCGGAGATCGCGTATACCATTTGATCCACACCGAATACAACAATATTGTTGTATCTTCCCAAATTGTACTTCCATAAATCTTGCTTAAAAAATGCAGTTTTACTCGATACGCCGTTTAACAGTGCCTTGAATCTCGAATACCACACGAGCCAGACGTTTAACTCGATACCGTGGGCCTGAAAACCACGTTTTGCGGCCGCAAGAACCTGTTTGTGTGAAATATATAAAATTCTTTTTTTGCATGTGTGTTGAACAAGTTGTGAGAGAACATTCGTTGTTTTATATTTTATATATTTTTGTGTATTTTTTAAATCAATAATTTTTTGTTCAAAATTATAAACTCACAATGCGTCCGTCTCCGCTGCCGAGGTCGATCAATGATCCAGAACGATTATTTAACGCTTGCATAACATTTTTGATTTGTTGATTTGTAGCGGGCACGTAAGGCAGGCATATCTTGCGAAATGCAGGACTCACAAATGGAAAGCACACAACAGTGATCGCTGTTGCGATTCCACCTAAACAGAGTTATGTAAAAGTGTGTTAAAAATATAGTGTTAACAAAACGTTAAGATCTCATATTAATCCAAAATGAGAGAGACAAACCTGTGGCAGCAACGAAAAATAATCCGAGTTTTGACGATGATCTTTGCGGCGACTCACTGTTTGACATAATACTTTTTTCGTTCAACGTGCGAGATACAAATTCAAAAACTTCTTTGCTCCGTTAATCTAGCCTAATCTGCTTGTCAACGCGTTACGTCAAATGGTGAAGGTTAATCACGGGTGATGCGGTTGGTTATGTCAGCTGATACGCGACTCGAGTGACGCCAATATTTTCTTCTTATCGTTCTCTATCTCTGATCGTGAAAGCCGCATCGAATGTACATATAGGTAAACAATTTCGTTATTGAATTTATTTATCGTTTGTAAAACACGCGTCAAAAAAAATATCGAGAAGCAATGAAGAATCTGAACGCGAAGATCGGACCGTCGATTCTGAACGCTGACTTGGCGCAACTTTACGAAGAGTCGCAAAAGTTGCTGGACAACGGTGCGGATTACCTGCACCTGGACGTGATGGACGGACACTTCGTTCCCAATCTCTCGTTTGGTCATCCCATAGTGAAGTGCCTGCGCAATAAAATAAAAGACGCGTTTTTCGAAACGCACATGATGGTTTCTAAACCGGAGCAAGTGTGTAAAAAAAAACAACTTGGATCAAATTAAACAAATAAATTTTTATCTTTATATTTTGCGTGTACAACATGTAAATATGATTGACAGTGGATTCACCCCATGGCCGATGCTAACGTTGATCAGTACACATTCCATGTTGAGCCTGTGGAAGATGTTCCTTTGGTCTGTAGAAAAGTGAAGGAAGCAGGCATGAAGGTAAAACAATGATATTTTGTTTATAAATATATTTCTTCTTTCTTGAGAATTCATGAATTTTATTGGATTTATTATTGACGAATTGTGAAATATAACATTTAACAGGTTGGTGTAGCACTTAAGCCTGGAACTCCTGTGGATGTGATAACAGACTATGTAGACTTAGCAGATCTGATTTTAGTAATGACAGTGGAGCCTGGCTTTGGCGGACAGAAATTCATGGAACCAATGATGCAAAAAGTCGCATGGCTCAGGAAAAATTATCCCGAAATGGATATTGAAGTTGACGGTGGAGTTGGACCGTCTACAATTGAAGCTTGTGCCAAGGTACGCACTTACATGTATCTTAATATAAAAAGAGTGTGTGTTAAAAAATCTAGAGATCGTCTAAATGTACACACAAAATTAAAACTTACAACTTTATTGTAATTGATTTTCTCACCAGGCTGGTGCTAATATGATTGTGTCTGGAACAGCTATAATAGGTTCTTCCGATCAAGCTAAGGTAATTACAAATCTTAGAGACACGGTAAATTGTTATTTGGGTCACAATCAAATTAATCATTAAGGAAGTAACTAAAAATATTGTATAAATATAGAAATGTACTTTTTTCCAAGAAAACACAGTACAAAAACACTTTGATATTTTTTATAAACATAGTACAAGTATGTATATAAAAGATCTGCACGTTCTTTTTTGAAAGAGTTGCTATTAATAAAATGATAATATAAAAAAACAAAAAAAATGAAAAACAAAAACATTTTCATTGCTATAAATTATTTTATATCTGTGAGAACAATTTCTTTAGGTACCAATTTAGTCCTTAATTCAGCCAGAGTCAGAAGAATAGCTTCTTCTGTTCTGATGATTCGTGATCCCTGTTCAGGGCATGTGTTCACATATTTATCAAACACTAAGGACGGATCGTCGCCAATGTTCAGATTTGGATCCGCCTCCACAGCAGCTTCTAATCCATCAAGTCCTCCAAATGCTATGAGACAGTGATGATAACGTAAGCTCTTCTTTTCTACTTCGTCAATGGATGTTCCTTTATCAGAGGTTCCAATTGTCAAGTCATATCCTTCCTTATAAGGACATTTAGTCAGCACCTCGGTCAGATTGTTAGCTAGTCTAACAGTATATCCCCAATACGTTCCGGTTTCTATGCGTGGTGTACTGGGTGGCACAAGAATACCTTTTAATTTTTTTGGATTCTGTTGTTCGGCCGGTATCTTTACTGTCACTCGTAATCCAGATGTCAGTATCTTGTCCACATGAACATCATTCAGCAGTCCTACGTTTACCTGCGAACCATGGCCAGATTTAACAGGCTTGTTCGTAATCATTCCCTCTCGGAACAAAGATTTTTCCGATTGTCTCAAATGATGAGGTGTGTCCAGAGGATTCAATAAACCCGCGTATTGTAAGTCGTTGTGAATCGGGAAGAAGTACTTTCTGAGATACTGCGGACACTCCAGATATTGCAGTATCCTCGCCAATTGTACGCATCCAATCCTGCTCTCTCCCAACACGTCGTCCTTTCTGATCTTCTTCTTCTCATTCTCCGTGACTTCGCCTTTGTCATCGAACACTACGATCTCGTCCACCTTGTATATACACGCCGCACGAGCAATTTGTCCCGCCAGATAAGTTCGCAATACCGGAGACTGCGCGTTATCGAGGATCGACCCCGGCACCGCTATGCTCACAGTGCAGATATCTCGTCTCACATAATTTTCCTCGTCTACCTGTTCTTTCGTTTTATCCTCCGATTCCTTCTCGAGCTCCGTTTTCTTGGCCTTCTTTAACAACTTCTCCTCCTTTTGCTGTTTTCGAAACTCCTTCCGTTTGCGATTGTACTCTTTCCAGTTTTTTACCTCAGGCTTCACAGCTGACATCGTTTTCTATTTGGAATGTTAATTTCAAAACAATACATACAATAATATTATTTTAGCTTGATTTGACTGTTTGTCGGCTCTAAAGCAAGTTAGGTTAGGCTGCACCAGAGCACCTGCACACGCTCCAATCTTTAAACAGTATTTCAGCATTTAACCTTATTAACCTCAAAATCTTCGCTGAAAAATGAAATACCGGAAGAGTACCGCGCTTCGCATCCAATAGCAAGCGTCAAATCTCATTCGTCAATTCCTTTACCACACATGTATAGACCGTTGATGACTTTTGCACGATGAATTGAAAACCCACATTTATGCGCGCTGACAGCTCTTCCCTCTTGTTTTCAAAAAGTAACAATCTTATTGTCAACTAGCACAACACAGGCGCGCGCTACGCGCACGCTATTGTTATTTTTATTTAACGTGTTGTCAGTGAACACAACCTGTCACCGCGATGACAGATAGTATCGTCACTCCCTACGTATAATTACATAAGTGTCACATATGGGATTTTCAGTTTATTGCATAGTGACACTCAGAAAGTCATGTTCTTTGTGGTCACCAAGTATTAAAAAAAAATATTCATAAGTATGGTGAAAATTTAAAACCGAAAGATCCCTTAACTAGGGAAACTATATGAAGCTTTAAACTTTTAAACTGCTCTCCTCTAAAATTTGCGTTTTGGAGTTACGGGATTATACGTAGGGAGTGACGGTATAAAAACCACCGTCTTATAAACCATATAATACACATATGAGAAATGTCAGAAATAACGCATAAAAATCAAGCTCAAAAAATAGTGAGAGAGAGAATATTATATACATTATATGTAATATTCTATATCTATATATAATACACACGCATACGCATATATGCATATATAATATATATATATATATACCGTAATCACGTGACCGAAGTCAGTAATACCGCCGCGGTCGCGCGGCCGAGGTCAGTGACTCTACCGCAGTCACGCGACCGAAGTCATTGACCCCGCCGCGGTCGCGCGGCCGAGGTCAGTGACNCGCGGCCGAGGTTAGTGACCCCGCCAAGGCCGCGCGGCCGAGGTCAATAACTCCGCCGCGGTCACGCGACCGAGGTCAGTGACCTTACGGTAGTATGTATATAATATATATAATATATAATATAAAGTATAACATTATAAATATATAATGAATTATATGTATAATATATATCATTTAATATATTATTTATATCATATATATTATTTAATGTTATGTATAATATATATTACAGTCACATTACCTTAGTCACGTGTTGTTTTTCTACTCTTTCCTGTCATGTGACTTTAATCACGTTTTTAATTTTCTCCACGTATACGACGAACTGTCTCAAAATCGCTTTTCTGTCGTTTATTTACTCTCTCGATCTTACCGATTCGATTCGACTCGACTCTACTCGATCAACCAATCAATCGGCAATACGGAAAAGAAGCAACAATAGATGCGATACATTCGATATCAAAACGCGCACTTCGCGGTACACATGGGGTTTCACAACATGTCAATGTCACCGCGATGACAGCTAGTACACGTACGACAGTATGACATGAATCGAGAAACACATTATCCGAGAAACGTCACCGAGACGTCAAATCAACGTCGCGGAAAAGAGGCTACAATCAAGATCGATAGAATTCTGATTATTTGCACACCCTTTTTCTGGTAGGATATATATTATATACAACAAACTATTGTTTTTTTTTGTTAGAAAGTAAGGCTTGGAACACGTCTTCGCGTGTTAAAGAAATCATAATCACGACACGTGTGCGAAGTAAAAGCATCGATGGCGCCTGGAATGTAGACAACCCGCTATGCTTCGATGTGTGGCAGGCAGCCTGCCATCCAGGCGCAACTCGAGCACAGCGTGGCGGAGTAACAACGCATCAGAGATCATGTTTGGTGACAAAAAACGTTTGTTTATATTCAGCCTTACTCAACTTTTTTATCATCCCAACAAAAATCTGTACTTATTTCAAACATCTCTGTATTTATTAATTAACGTTCAAACAAATTGTAAGATTGTTGTATTTTTGTTGTGACCGACTTCCGTGATATATTATCAGGGGAAATGAAATTTAACAAACAAACGAGCATGCAATGTGTAATTGTGGATCAAATTTGCGTTTAACTTGCAAAAATGCGCGAAGTATTCGGATTGTGTAATGCGGACGACTCGCCGTTATTTCAAGGTGGTAGCTTGCGATTTACGTCCGTCCCATTTCTTCGCGAGACGTTGAATCGGCAAATTATATCGATCGTTGACGTTTAAAGTGGAGAGGTGACACAAAGCAGAATGCTGAAAACCAAATGTGAGTATCCGAAAGCATCTTGCAATAAGATCGCGTGGGAAATGTCACTTTATACGAGAGAAACAAATTTTTATATAAATTTATATAAATTATTAAACAACGCGGTAAAATTGACGCTACTTATTTGAAAATAAAAAGCGCGATTTGTGAAAATTCTCTCAGACTTCGACGAGGACAAACTTCCTTTCTTCGTGGACGGAAGCGCGGTTAAGATTATCGATTTCCCGCGCGGCAAACACAAAATTGGAAATCCGATTCGGGACGTTCAGCGCAATGCTCTGTTGCTCAAAGGTGTCGTGAATCAATTGGGAAAATGGCCAAACGATCTGTTATCCTCGTTCCTAACGGCGTCTGTTGTTATAAGCGGCTTAGCTCTCGTTGCCTTCGTCTCGATGATATTTTGCTCACCTGTGACGAACGATGACAATCATAACTGCTGGTATGCATTTATCATATAAAAGCCTTTTTTTAAATAAAGACACATAAACATAAAGTTCGCAAAACAGATTTTATAAATTAAAAAAAAAAAAATGTACTTCAGCGAATCGAAGATTTTCGAAAACGAACGTTTCTTCAACGTGTATTTCGTGAAACAAGCCGCGGAAGTTTGGACCGAGAGAGAATTTTGCTACATCGAGGCCGCAGCGAGGAACCAACCCGAAATGAATGTACAGTTGATCTCATTTATATTTTATTTATTTAATAAGTCATTGTATTTAATAATTTATTTTTGATATTCATTTTGTATTATCATTTATACACATGTATTTTTATTTTTATTAATTGAATATTTTGGATACATTGTCTTTTACAGGTATACGTGATCAATTTAATACGCGCGTCCGACGCGTCGAACACGTCGGAAGACATTTTCAAAATAGCACTGACCGCTCAAAGCAACGTCTTCGTCGCGGACTTATCGGTCAACGAATTTTTCAGCAAGTAAAATTACATATTAAATATATATTATTGTCACATGTGACTGTCAATAAGACACACATGCGTATATTACGTGCACACAAAAAATTTAAAAGCAAATTTTGACCATCTGATATGTAAAGAATTTTATTTTCTCGTCAAGAGTTTTTCTTTAAAGGATCGATTTCTTAATAAAATTTGTTAGATCGAAATTATCGGGCATTGCTAACAACCTGAGCAACGGATTATTGCTGATGGCGGCAAAAGCGTATTTGCTCTGGAACTCTCCCGGAATTGCCATGCATCCTAGCACGTACTGCAATTTGCTGACCATCAATAAGTCGCGATTGACGTGAGTAACAACGCTTTACAAAAGCAACAAGATGCGCAATTGATAAAATAAAAATCGGTTTCTTTCTCTACTTTATATAATTTATATAAAAAGGAAAAAGAGCGAACAAGATTACATGTTCAACAAATTGACCGTGATCGATCCGAATATCGATCTGCAAGCGACGCAAGTGCACTGCCAGGCGTTCCCGGGATTTTTGCTGCAGGAAATATCGCGAAATAGCACGCAAATTCACAGTTTGAAGGATGCGCTCGATAAATATTGTCCAAGGTTATATTTTCAACTACAATTATCTTGTATTTGTTTATAATATTTCAATGAAATCAATATCTTGGAATTACGCATACACAGAGAATATAAAAAATTTAGAGTTGCTACGTTTGCGCAAAATATTGTGACGATCTATTTTTTATTTTCAGGATCGACAACTGTCCCGAGGTGCAAGTGCTCGATTTGAAGTCACATTGTTCGATGAATATTTTCGACTGTCCCGCCGTGTATACGATTGGAAATTTATAAACAAAAATCTGAAGCGTACATCACATTTAGTATAATTTGTTGTTTGTTTTATATACGATGGTAAAAGAGAGATATATATATAATAAACTTTTACGCACACAATGGCAAAAAGTGATTTCTTCTTTGAGAAGTAATGCAGAAAGATTAGTAAAAAAAAAACACGTATACACAACATACTAAAAAAATACACAAGAAAAACGCGCAGAGAATGATGAAAAATCACCATTCACACACGTTTGGTTCTTCGCATCTATTGCGCGAACTTGAATTGTCGATGCTCGTAGAGATGCAGAACACCGAGCCACATCCATATTTGTGCCGCTAAAAATATTCGACGCGTTTTTAACGCAACTAACGTGTTATATGTTTTACGAAAAAATATAAACTTCGAGAAAGAAATAGATTTACAAATCAGCAGGAGAAATCCCGTGGCGTAGAACAGCGCGGTTTGCAGCTTGAGGTATTCGAAGAGGTACCAAATTGTTACGACCGCGTTGCAGGAGTCGCACACGAGCTCGGTCAGAAAGAGACCCAACAGGGGCAGACTGAAGTGAGGCTGTTTCTGAAGTTTCACGAATTATAACGTTTGCGAATAATTTTTCTAATCTAAGACAATATATGTATATATATATAACAATAATTTGATGTATATAAAATCTACAAGACAAAAAGTTATAGGAAAAATACGAAATATATAATTTTTGATGAAAAACATGTCGCTCACTAAAACAATGGAATAGAAGAGCATGCCAATCGCGACGGAGAACATGATGGAATGTGGGATGGAGTAGCCAAGACTGAACGACGTGACGGCTTGTCTCGATCCAAAACCCCGAACGATCTGACCGTTTTCCAAAATGCTGTACACCTTGTATTCCATCGACGTGTAGTAGCACAGAGCCAACACCGATGTGGCCAGTAACGTCGCTTTGATTATCTCGAAAATTTCGTTGTGGAGAAACGATTTTTTCTCCGATATATTTTCGATTTTTCCCACCGATTGGGAATTGTGAAAAATAAAATGTTTGGGTTTCCGCGGCGATGATGATTCATCTTCGATCAGCAACTGCTCGAGAAGAAGAAACGTTAAATCGCGCGGAACTACGGGCATATTTAAATTTTGTAAATAATATTTTGAAGAACCTTACCGTTTTCGCGCGACGTCTCTCCCAAATTTTATGTTTGTCCCAAAACTTGACGTCGTCCGGATAAATTTCGTGACTGCTGCGAACGCGATTACACGAACGGTCCATCGCGATTGATGGAGGTTGCAGAGATTAAAAAAAAAAAAATCTCTACGCGTTGTCCTTTTGCGCAATAAAGAAACACAAATATATATGTATTTGTAAAAATAATATATAAATATGTAACAATAATTTAACAGACAATTTGCTAAATTTGCAAACACAGCAAAACAAAAATCAAAAAACGCAAAAAACCAAATAATTAATTACAATATCACGAGATGACAAAAAAAGAACCTAAAATTACGTACAAAATTTGCTTGTTTTTCACTTCATGTCGTTCACGTTAATAATTTCAAACGAATCGATATTAACATATCGATAAAGAGATGTTAAAATAGTCAAAAAAAATATATAAATAGATGTATATGTTGAATCGTCTCGGGAAAAAGAGGTGCTTTGAGGAAGATACGTATGAAAAAGTACTGAAGTTTGTTGATTACAGTTTTTCATGTATTTTTGCTAATTTGGAAGAGAGCGGATATTTTTTTCTTTCTGTTTAAAACAAATCATGGCTTTTCGAGATCGGCGAAACATTAAAACCTGTGGTGAACACTTTGTAATTAGATATATATTTATATAAATATATTATTTTTCTCTGTTACTTTTGAATGTTATATTTGAAAGGTTAATAAAATAAAATGCTAAGTAACAGTACAGTTTTACACGTATAACAATTAAATATTACAGAAAATCGGACGACTAGCTTGTTCCTTGTGCAATCATTATCCCATAGGCAGTTCGTTGTACGTGATTATTCTGGGACTTATTGGGACCGTTAGTCCGTCGTAATTAATTGTCATTAATTTTTTCACTTACGTCTCGCTTAAATCAATATCTCGCATATTTTTAATCTTAATTCCGCGATTTAGACGCGAATATGAAATATTTTTTCTCAGATAATCACGGCTGCTGATGTAATGCGTACGGTGAGTTGCAAAATTCCTAGAGTGTCATCACGTCACAGGAACAACCGGGAGGGTAAGAAATTTATTTCGCATTACATTAAAATCTACGATATTCTATGAGTTATTTTTAAAACAAATTTCAAATATTGTTTTTGAAGAGAGAGTACCGGTGACTGTCGAGAGAGATTTGAAACTGATGGTGTCGATACTAGGATTCGAGCATTACACTTTAATTATGTTAGGCACTATCACGGTAATTAAAAAATGTTGAAAAAGATAACATCATTGATTTATTTGTGCAATGTTATAAATTGAGCTAAATGTTGCGGGTGTGTGCGTGTGTGTGTGTGTGATTTATTCTTAGAACAAGTAATATATACACATAATTATAATTGTAGGAATATCCTATGTTATATACACCCTGGTTGCTAATGCATCTGTGCGTCATTTTGGTGGAGATTGTCGTCTTCTTCGTGAGATTCTTCCTGGACGGTTTGCATGTCAAACGTAATGAAATGCTGCAAGCGATATTCACCTTGTACAACTGGCTGCAAGTCTTTTGTCTCTTTTATCGGCAAACACGAAGAGTCGCATAGCACTCTCTCTCTACTACTCGGTGTTATTATGACAAAAAATATATAATCACATAACGATTTTTAACACACAACATATGAACTTTCTATAATGTACTATTTTTTGCTCTTGAATATACTTTGATATTACATTTTGAATTGAAAAAAAAAAAAAAAACATTAAAATAAAGAAAATATTAACAATTGAGCCACTGTCGTTTTTCTTAAAACCTTAAAATTAAGTTGTCAAACTACATGCTATCTTTGTCCCGACTTTATCCTGTTTTACAGTAGTAAGTACTGTAGTTTTAATTTTTTTTTTTTTTTTTTTTTATTCAACTTTTATCTTACAATTTTTTTTCTAAATTAACCCTTCTTGAACTTGAGCAGCAATAACGACAGGGTCATGAAAATGCAGATCCAGATGAAAGTGGAAATAAATCCGTAATAAACCGTAGGTTCCGATATTAGCCAACCTCTGGCCAGCATCGCCCTCATTGATTCCGTGCTCTTTGTCAGTGGTAATATGCTACTTATGTGTCTCAACACGGGATGCATGCCTTCCAAAGGCCAAATGATGCCGCACAGCATCACAAACGGGATGAAGGAGCCCATCGCCACGTACGTGGCACTTCTTTCGGTGTCACAGAAACAGGCGATGACAAAACCTGTCGATGAGAAAAAATCAAAGGATTTTATGGATTTTTCAATTTTTTGCTTCAACAATGGCGTACAAACATTTTTCAAATCCTGAGTAAATTATAGTTTTTTTTTTTTTTAATGATATATGTAAACTTTGATTGATAAAAAAGAATATATCTATAAAGTTTTTGGAGAAGATCATCTTACAAAATCGCGATTTCTCCGAGAATTAGAGATAGGTATTTTACATATGTGACGATTTTGTTTCACATAATAAAATCAGTAATTAAATTACCAAAGCACATGCCACTGAAACCCGTGAGAATAGTCAAGATTGTGATCCAACCTATGTTACCCTCGCAGGTAACTTTGAAAATCGCGAAGCAAACAATGAGGACCATCACGGACTGCCCAAACATCACCGTGAACTGCGTTATCGTTTGAGAAAAGAGAATTTCCGTGCTACTGAGACCTGAAAAAAATTTTGCACAGTATAATTAATTATTTATACGTATATAACAATTGTGTTTACGCATAGATGTGAAGTGTCTCTTTTATCTTTTTGTAATTTTTTTTATAAAATACAAACCTGACACGAGGCTTCTTTCCAGCAAACCCTCGTTTCTCTCCATCAACATTGCTCCTGACGTTAACGCGACCGAAAGAAAGAAGAGAATTCTGAAAAAATAATAATAATAATAATTTTCTTTAATTCTTTCTCACAATTATCGATAACGTTTTTTTTTTTTTGTGAATAGAAGATTAACTTCAACACGTTGGTATTGTTAATTATTACACTGATATTAATGTGTGCAATAACACTCACGTTAAGATTATTCCGGGAGCTGCGAAGTCCGTGAAATTAGGCTCCTGAGGTCCGTAGATTGGAGTTTTGAACTGTGGGCATGATTGGTAAGAGAAGATTATTTTAAACGTAACTAATAATTTACAAACCGCACAAGTTACATTACACGCGCAAAAGCAGTATACGTACAATTAAAAATTAAAAAAAAAATAAAAAATAAAATCTAAAAAAATCCCAAAAATTCACACACAACTTTATATCAGCTAAGTTCTCTTACGTTCACAGGAATGTCTGTCAATTTTGAGCTGTAGTTGCAAGCCACACTGAGCTCTCTGGCGAAGTCTTGGAACGAATAAATCATGTCTCTTTGCAGCAATTGTCCAATCTGCTGATCTGACAAAAAGAGAGAGATACGTAACGTCATGTGAAAAATGTGAAACAACATTGAAAACAAAAAAAATTAACTCTCGTTGAAGTATACAACGTCGAGACAATGAAATATTTGATTTTGTAAGAAAATCATTGTGAAACCGAAAGTCTTTTTAAATACGACTATTTTTCTAGGCAACAACAAACTCACTGGACATGTCCATAACAATTTTCATCTCCGAGAATTCGATGTCCCAGTCCTCGGTCAACCTGCCGTCTTCTATTCTCGCCATGAGGGCGGCGGAGTAATTCGCGGGAAACGTTATTGCGCCCCACGCCCAGCCCTTTTCCACAGCGTTTCTGGCCTCGTTCTCATCGTCGTGCGGTAAAAACTTCACCTTTTTCTTCTGCAGATGCTGAAGATATCGACAACTCAATTGCGTCCAATCGCAACCCGTTGGGGGAACGCACGGTTGCATGCTGTTATTAAGCTCGTGATTGACAATGGCCAACTTTAAACCAACGGGATCCTTACCGATCGAAATGCAGAATATAATTATTTGAGCGACCGGCAACCCAATGATAAACAGCATCATTCTGTGAAGAGAAAAAGTAAAGAAAGAGAGAGAGAGAGAGAGAGGTAAAAAAAATTTTTTTTTAAATTATATAGAAACAAAAAACGGAAATAAAAATACAAAATTTACCCGACATTTCGCCACATCCACAAAGAGTTTTTCCAGATGAGAGCCTGCATGTGTTTCGAATTGATCATGGACAATTTAGAAGTACCTTCTTCTTCCGGCGGCAACTCTGGAATCTGTCGGAGCAAATAAATCAAAAATCGAATATTGTTTTTCAGGAAGTAAAGACACGTCTGAAGGAAAATATAAATGTCTGAAGGACAGAGAGAACGCAGAGAAACAAATTTTCGCGAAAAGAAATCTCGATTACAAATAATTTCATCGAAAAAATAAAAAAAGAACATTAGTGGAGCGAATTATAAAAAAAACCTATATTTACATTGTCACTCGTAATAGCTATGCTTCTTCTCCGACTAGAAATACTGACGTTGTCGCCAAATTCGCCGCTCATCTCATCTACGTCCTGTCAAAAAACGAAAAAATAAAGTATAATAAGAAAGTGACATTTAAATTGTCTCAATTGAATTGAATATTTTTTATTTATTGAATAAATGAAATTTATATTATTTAATAAACACGTATGTTATATAATGATCGTATGTAACAAATGAAATTATTACGTATACGTCGAAATTATGTGAATGTTGAATATAAATAAACAGAGTGCTTTAAAAAAAATATGGTAACATTTTTATATAAAATTAACTGTTTTTGGAGAAATAAAAAACCGATGGCACAAGATATCAGTAGTGACAAATGTACTTCGTCCTCGAAGAGTCTTCACCATCATTGTCAACACATTCTTGGAATCTTCTCCAATGTGGATTTTCAGGCTCATGAGGCAGGTGTTTCACATACTTACGAATTCTCCAAATGTGTGTTAAAATTTGTTTTGAAACACTCTGTTCTGCATAAGTATATAGATACAGACGAACGATGGTATCCCATTGAAAACTATACGAGATCTGTGAAAACACACACTAAAGTGTTTCTTTTCAAATTTATTCACTCACGTCTTCTGGCGGTACGCCCGTTACACTGCTCAAAATGCTGCTTCTTCTTCGCAATCCCATGTTCTGTCGTTTGCTTAACTTCAAGAAAACTTCTTCCAAAGTTTCTAGATGATGAATTTCCAACAACTTCGTCGGTGATTCCTCCGCCAGAAACTTGCCGCTTCTCATCAGACCAATAATGCTGGCTTGCCTGAATAACATCATTTCTTTAATCAATTTCTCAATCTATTTACAGCACACATATGGGGTTTTTTTCGTAATTTCACGTAGAAATTTCGTAATAATAATAATAACAATTTTACACGCTTAAACTTGCCTGGTTTCCTCGATGTAGTGCGTGGTGATGATGATGGTTTTGTTGCCGTCCTTCGTAATGTGCACCAAGTGATCCCAGATGTTCTGTCGGAGAAGAGGATCTACCCCAACTGTCGGTTCGTCGAGGATCAACAGCTCAGGATCGGCCAAGAGCGTTGCCGCGAGAGACACTCTTCTCTGTTGACCGCCCGACAAATTCTTCACGAAGCGATTTTCGGATGGCAATTGCAAAAACTGCGTGTACAATAGCAAATAAAATAAAAAAATGTACACGAAGATTTCAAGAGTTTCTTTCAAAGTCATATAAGTTCTTAAAAGTCACGATGATTTATTTGTTTTCAATATTTTACACACATGATCATCTCAGAATATAAAAGTCATTATTCTTTCTGTCTTCTTCCTACCTTTATCAGAAACTCCAGTTTATCCTCCACTTGTTCCGTCGTCATACCGGCGCACCATCCAAAGAAGATAAATGTTTCTCGAATGGAAAATTCGCCGTAAAGAGCGATCTCTTGCGGCATGTAGCCGACCCGTGGACCGGGCACGCCAGATCCTTTGGAACCCGGTCGACCACCCAACACCCAAATCTCACCGGAATTCAAGCGTCTTCGTCCGACGATGCACGAGAGCAAAGTCGTTTTTCCGCAACCGCTCGCACCAAGCAAACCGTAACTGTGCACAATAAAATATATTCGTCACGGAAATATAGAACTGACAAAATTCTTTAAAGCTGAAATACATTTTCTTTGAACTCCGAAGTATGAAATTGCATTTGAGGAGATCTTTCATATTGTTATACTAATATATATATTTTTTTCTCGACTTACACTAAATAAACAACAGCTGAAAATATTTATTTCTGATTTGAACGTAGAGAATATTTGTTGGATTAAATAACCTGATAGCAGAGATAAATAAAAAAAATATCATACATATGCAAACATATGTAAATACATTTTTTACGATTCTTTTATTTGTCTGCTATCAAAATTCTTGTGTAATAAAGTATCTGCAGAGTTAAAAGAAGATGGATGTGGCAAATTATACTCTTATAAATAAATATAGCATTTGATATTTTTATTTACAAGTGATAATAAGATTCTTGAATATTTGACTTTATAACATTAAAAAAAAATCACACGTAGTTCTGTCACACCGTTGCGTCGAAATGAATAAGTGTTCTTATTTATTTCGACGTGCCAAGAGATTCTTTTTCCGTGTATACTCTTTAAAATTCTCTTTGATTTTGTTTTTACTTATTTATTAACTCAAAACATTTTTTTTTAATCCCAAAACATCATACAATGCGTTTGAGTTTATGAAAAATTAACTGTTCTCTGACTATACTTTATTAAAAATATACTAATTATTACGTGCGGCGTGCAACAAGACACCTACATTGAACCCTTCGGAACGGTCATGTTAAGCCCGTCTAAAACGATATTGGGACTGTTCTTTGATCCATATTTCTTGAAGGCTCTTCTCACGCAAACGGCCTGTCTCTTCCTCGTGTCCAAGGTCGACGCTTGCGCCTGAAATTGCTGTCTTCGCGTTTTCAATTCCATCAAGTTGCTCGGTATGTTCGTGTTTTCCATCTCTGCATGTAGAAAATCAGGATTACGCAATTTTTATTACATTACGTATTTCTATTCGTCATACATTATATACGCAGAGACGTAGATTAGCACAACGCAAACAATTTATCTTTTTTATTTAAATAATTTTAAATATTTATGAAGTTTAATATATTTTGGCTAACAAATGTTGTGGTTTTTTTAATTAACTCTTTCATACATTTCGCCGCTACGATCACGTGTGTAATTTGCATCACAAATATCGATATAAAGAAATATAAAGAGTTAGAAACGTTAGTAAGTTAGTTGAGGTATAAGCTACGAAGTAAGCTACGTAGCTTCGTAGTAAGCTACGAAGTGCGATGACCAATTTGTAATCTCTTTCTGCAGGTGTTCGAAAACTCTCTTTCTTTTTTTAACTCACTAGTCAGACCGGTCAGATAGGTGAGAGTGTGTTTGTTACGCCGTTACATCATTAGAAAATTATAAGACCATGCTATATATATATATATATATATATATTATCTACACATCTGACGACATAAATATTGTAGAATATAACAATATTTATATTAAATTTTAATTTAAGCGTATGAATCCGACAATTGAAACAAGAATATTAACTATTTTCGCTCACCGTTTCGATGACGCACATTAACAATACCTACGTTAAAATAAGATGCGTGAAAAAAAATACAAAGATTTAATTAATCTGTAAATATCTCTTTGTATTGATGCTCAAAACAACTATTTAACGATTCTATACATTAATATCATCTTCTCGTCTTTGTCTCAGTTAAATTATCTTCTGAACGTCCGTGACATTTGCAATATCTGACGTATCTGATTTGACTAATCGCACCTTGTTTGTCGCAATACATCGATGATATTATTAAACTTTGTTTGCGAAAGATTGAAAGCTTCGTGAGGTTTTTTCGTTTCATAAAAGAAACCTCGAAACAACACACGCGTCATAACGTTCCTCGCAATTACACGTGTTGTCGAAAGATCAATCTCATGTTAAATAAAAAACCAAATGAAAAAAAAAATCAAATTGTTGACTCAATCGAAGTTTGTCAACTTGTTGAGAAATATCGACGCTTATATATACTTCACGATTGTCAATACTTAATGAGGACAATTATACGCTAAGGATTCGTGAAATTGGTTTCAAAAGAGATTTAAAATGCAAAGGTTGTTCTTTTTTTTACAAAGATAGTGTTAATTAACCTCGACATAGTGTGTTTTTGGTTATAGATGCGCTCAAAAAAAACAAAAAAAAAAAAAACAAAAAAAAAACAAAAGTTGGAGTCGCTCACATTGTGCGAAAGAGAAATTCAAAGTTCAATTTGACAGAATTTTTAAAACGTATCGCGCGAAACAAGTTGCTACATGTTTGTATTTTAATAAATAAATCACCCCCCTCCCTCAAAAAAATGGAAAACGGAAGGATCGGGAGAAATTGCAAAATTTGCGATAACGTGTTTATTACGTCAAAATGAATAACACGAAAAAAAAAAAAATTGTCAGCGATGAGTAAGCTACATACTACGCAACGTTGTTGCTTTCACGTAATTTGTGCATTTCTTTCACGAGAAAGAGAAAGAAAGAGAAAGAGCTAGCGTATTACGAAACAGCAAAGAAAGACCGCCTAAGGTTACGTCTTGATCGCTTTCCTTTCTTTCGACTCGCCTCCTCGTCGTCGTTTCTTCCTGATGAACTTGCCTTGTTTAACGCTGTCAAACGCAATCACTTAACGCGTATAATAAGTTCGCGTCATTGTCATGAGAATCGCACGACCCTGACGTAATTTTGATAATTACGTAAATTTTGAAAAACGTGCGGATTAAGTTAACATCTGACAATAAACGGAACCTTTACCAAACTTTTTGAAATTGAAACGCTTGCATTGAATTTCTTCAGTAGAAAGTTTTTTTAGCTGTCTTTTAGCCAAAATTTCTAAGGAACAAAAAAATAAAAGTTTCTTTAAAGATAAATAAAATTCTCTTCTTTCGTGCACTTGTGTAATATCATTAAAGGAACGCGCGCGATAATCGTAAGCTTTCTGTATATGTGTATAAAAAATTTTAAACGTGTGACATGCGCGCGCGCGCGCACATACATTTTGTTTTAAACATTTAAATTCTCAAATCAGTCGTGCGTTTTTTAATAATTTCGCGCGACACCGTGTAGACACCTCGTGCATAGGTGTTTTGCACGTGTGAACACTTATCGACATAGCAGATACAACTACATCGAGCGTTTTTATTTCTTTTATTGTGACGGCAATCGAGATTCAGTCGCGTACCATATTCTTCATTATACAAACAAAAAACAGTCGGTAATAATGCGATCAACAATTTTTCTGCAATTATTGGTGCAAGGATAACGTCAATGTCGAATGAAAAAAAAAAAATTGCTTGTCTCACAGCAATTGTATCACTCACAAAGTTACACACACGTATACATGTAATTGATTATTTCAATTACTTCTTTTAACTTTTTTCATAAATGTATATTCTATATTTTTTTCTATATTTTGTTTTCCTCGAAAACGGGTTATAAGATATTTAAAAAAAATGATATTCCATTTGCAAAATAAGTTGATCGAATAAGTTTTGCAAAAATTGTGGTTGTATATATAATACATATATGTATTAACCTGCAAAATTCTGATGATGATGATGATGATGATGACGATGTCCCGTGTGCTATTACTTCAAGAGCGAAGAATCTTCTGATGAGAAACAAATGAGACTAATCACCGCGAGACCGATGGATGTAAAGCGATTAGTGTGCCCCAGGTGTTCCTCTTCGCGTTTCGAATTATTTTTTTCTTCGAAGTTATTCCCGTGCCATTTGTCTCTTTCGAAGAAACGTTCTCACGAGGTGTTCTGTAAAGATCAGATGTAGTTTTTTTCGTTTTTGAACACAATCTGTGATCTGATTCCGGTTTTCCCGCTGTCTCACTGCTTCACAGCATTTTTTTTTATTTTGTTTTACGCGGAAACTTTTTTATCGCTGTGCTGTTTTTTCGAGTTTTATCGACAATTGTTGTTTACAACACTTTTTCAATTTTGCTTTTTCTGAGAAGCACACACTTACAAGTAATATATCTTGAAAGCAATTTAATTTCTGTGTGAGTATCTGTCTACTTTTCAAGTATCCTGTTTAAACACGATTATTCCGCAAAATCATCTGACTGTAGATAAATTATTAGATGTAATAAATTCAAATATGCGTCTGACAATTGAATAATACAAACACAATTACGTCGATTCTTAATAAGTAGAGATTGTCAAGCTGATGAATAATTAATGATAAGAGGAGTTTTAAGAATTAACAATAAAATCGCTAAAAATAGATGAAGACTACAGAGACACCGATCAAACTCCAGATATCTCACTAAGATAACAATCTGAATTCATTTATACATGTGCTATGTCTGCCGTCTCTCTGACTCGAAAGTTAAAAAATTCACTTCAATGTAAACTTCAGATAAAAAAACAACTCGTTGAGAATAAAAATTTCAAGAATATCAAGACCTTGAATAATTATCATCTCGGAGTTCTTTGTGAAAAGTAGAAGCGCGACAATATTGTGAGAAGAAGTTTAAACTAAAAATTTGCACATTCGGTAAAAAAAAAAAAAAAGAAAAAGAACAAACAGAGAAAGCACAAAGTAATGAAAATTGAAAAAATTATCTTTTTCACTAAATTCTAAACTATTTTACATATGTATGAGATAAATTTTCAATAATGACCAGTAGCAAACATCATGAGAAAAAGATTTCCAAGATGTCCAAATAGTTTTTTTTTTTTTCCACCACTTGTCAAAGAAAACTTTCTTGTTTAAACAGTAATATCCTCGGATCTCGATCGCGAAACACTTGACAAAGAGAACACGACCACGTGGTATCGGGTATGATAGCGAAAGTCCGTTTCGCGCACTCCCGTTGCCTCACTGAAGATCGACTGACGGAAGATCAGGTCCGAGAGCGCGATCAGGAAACTGAGAGTCCGCACGAGAGTAAGAGTAGGCCGTCGGGCCGCGACGGGGCTTGGCGAGAACTGGCTCGGCTTGGGCCAGTCATCAACGAACAATCAGAGGTTGCTTGTGCAATCGTCCATTTTGTACAAAACAATTTTACTGGAGAGGGAAACGAGCTTTGCACTTCTGCTTGTGATACACATATACATAGTTGATACTAGAATTATTCGGCCATCACACCTAAAAAATAGATAATCCTTTGTGCAACAGTGTTACGAAACAGCACCGACAAAAGTATGTAACTAATAAACTTAACATATGCACTTTTCCAGTCTAGTTTGGAAATTCTGTAAAGAAAAAAACAACTGTTACATGCATTTGAAGTGCAAACTAATAGATCTTCGTATCAAAAATATCGATATCTCTCTAACTTTCTATCCATTTGCAAAAATTTATATTTTTTTTATGCAGAGAGTAACTACTTGAATGCTTAAATAGATCGTATACTTTTGGGACCAACGATGTACGTGCCGGAACAAAGAAAAAACAAATTGCTCTCACACGACGTCCACGAACGTTCAGACAGACCGCTTCGATCTGACGAACTGGATTAAAAATCCAAAGATAGAACCTCAAATTCTCAAACGCTCTAATATGTCGCAACATGATGGTTTTTTTACATATTAAATAGAATTGACAAATTCCAGAATATTGTCTTCGAAATTGGCCTAACAAAATCTAACAGAACATTTGTCGAAGAATTTGGGTCGGGCGCTCAGAAATAGCAATTTTACATCTGCACGCGTAGAATACCGGTTCCTTTGTTCAAGATAAACCGGTCTGGTATGATAAAAGAGAATCTTTTGCTCTTATTATTTTTTTGCAATAAAGAGCAGCCGCGCAAATACGCGCATTGATTTCAGTTATCCAGAGGCAAGGCGCGCGACCAGACGAGGCCGACTTTTTCTACAACGACTCGAAAATAACAAGAGACGCCTCGGACTATCGATATTACGTTGTTAAGATTAAATGAGGTATTTGCGCTTAGTGCACGAGAAAAGAATAAGAAACGATGTGACGCACGTATCGACGGACTGGTGTTAAAGGAAAGTATTATATTTGATAGAGAGAATCTTTTTGGGTCTGAAGTTTCAAACAATGAGTATGTGTAAATACGGTCAATAAGAGCCATTCGCTGGATGTATTTACACATACTCATTGTTTGAAAGTATTATTATTCATATAAGTTATTATTCATATAAGAATGCACATAATTAAAAAATAGTAAATTATAATCACACGTATGTAATACAGACATTTATTTTACAAAACATTTTAGCAAATCTTATTTAAAAAAACAAAAAACAAAAAACAAAACCGAATTTTTAAACTACATTCAACATTTTTTGCGTGTAATGACTGAATGATAACGTGATAGTGTGTGCTCGTAATAAAATATTAGATTATCTTCTTTGAGATATTGTAAGCGAGTTTTTAACGATTGCAGCTAATATTGAAAAAAAAGTTGATATATATTGACACTAACGGATTATTTTCCGATCAACTTGAGCTTCACATATGTTGTCAAGGACATTGTGCAACATGCAACAACTTTTAGCCGTCGCTCGTTGTTTATAAAAAAGTTTTAGACAAAAAAAGTTTGTTGTACATTAGATTTTAGCAACGTCACTTTGTATTTTCTTTGAGCATTTTTCTTTTTTTGTCTTCGTATTGAAAAAAATTGAGAATCATATTCATACGTTGTGTGTAATTTTAAAACTTGACTTTAAAATACTTTTTTATCTAATTGTTTAGAACACACGCACGTGTAAATGTTCAAATCGGAAAATTACGAGATATCAGAATGTGCGCGCGCAAAATTATAGCTAAATATTTGCTTGGAAGTCGTACAATATGCAAAATAAAATACGTCTCACTGACTCGATTTCAATATGATAATTGAAGGTGAGGAAAAGGTGACAAAAAACATAAATCTCTGATGAGATAATGAGCATTTACAACAAAAAGTCTTAAAAATAATTGTTCGAAGTCAAGTGACTCGCACAACACAATGATTTGCAAAATATCTAGTATACATATTTACATTTCTTGTAAATAAGTTTCTCAGGTCAAGGAAATGTCGGAAAGAGACTAGTAATGTTTTTACTTCCAAATTATAATTATCAACATCGACTTTAATTTATCTTGTAACAATATTATTATAATAATTTGACATATGTCGTGTTACAATATTTTATCTCACTAATATCTCGCCAATTTATTTTTGTCATTTTTTTTTGTCTTACATATACACGAGATAGAGATCGATTTGTTTTTTTTTCGCGAACCGGATTTCGAATGATTAATTGTTTGCGAAACAAAAATCATGTGCAATGCTTTTTTTCGCAATAGTACCGAAAGCAAGTGAAATTTGTCTAGAAACCGGAACGGCGCTCTGGTAATTTTTATACTGGGAGGAGAATCGCATGTTCTGTGTTTTCTTACATATCACAACTATATTTTATAAAACATTATACGTATATAAATATATAGATGCAATATACTATAACACCATATAAATATGTAAAAATTATACACATTATAAAAAATATATAAACTATATCATATATAAATTATCTAATTGATTATGTTTAATTATATATATATATATATATATGTAAAGATATATAAAAATTATATCCACGCACACGCACACATACGCACGTCAAGATGCGTAACAATGTTTCACGTGTCAAGTTCACGACATGTAATGAGAAATCGAGACGTATTACAAGAAACATGCATTAATAAAAACAATATACATAATAATAATTGCAATTCTAATATAAGAGTTTTTTCATCGACAACAAAAAAACTATAGGCATCGTAATCACTGAAATTATCAAGGCAATCTTTTTTTTCTTCTTCTTTTTGCTCGCCATTTTTTATTTCTACGGATCGGACTCTACGGAACTAGCAATAAACAATAATAAGAATTAGAAATACATGCATTTCGTTTTGTTTCCGACACGCGATTATTTCACGCCTCGTTTCATTTCAAACTGAAACTAATAACGTCATAAAGAAATCGTATTTAAAAAATCTCACACATATTTTTATTTTTATTTTACATCAAATTTTGCAAGAAAATAATAACTCACAGTGTGATTTTTCAAGTGTCGTATAGCCTTGTACAAATATTATTTGTACAAGAAAAACAATACTCTCGCAATTTAGTTTTTTTTTCTTTTTTTGCAAAACAGTTTACATTATCATATATGTGTGACTACGCAATTAAAAAATTGAGAAAATATGCTACAACACTTGGCGAAGGTTAAGACGATCTGCATACGAGTAATTTACAACGATCGGAAATAAAAAGTATATGGACGTGGTTTAGAAAATTGCGCATCGATATTTCAAGCTGTGCACGCTCTGTCGCGTACATAGCTTCTCTCGTTAAATATTTAATACTACGTCCATACGTCTAGCTTATATCTATAAGTACACACGACGAAATATACAGTGTCTGCGGAACAAATATATACATATATATATATATATATATATATATACTACATATATTAGCATACTAGTTCTGAATCACTTCCAGTATTTACAATTAGCGCTCTCAAAGATTTTTTGCGTATACAGCGGATAAAATACAACAAATAAATATTTAAAAACGTATTTTAACGTATTTTACGTTTTCTCTTGCTTTTTATCACGTTTAAATTCACAAACTTTCCGTTCTGATTTTTTTGATGATAAAAAAAAATCGAGATATTGACTTATCTCATTGTATCTATATTCACAACGAAGGTGAGAAATTGTTACGTAGAACAACTGAATGTTCATGTCAGCAAGTATCGAGAATCAAACTGATGCAATTCAGACGAGATCTTATCTCGTATGTTTCGTAAAACAAGAATGTCAAAATTTTAATTTATTTGCAATCTCATTTACACAAAAAAAAAAACAAAATTCAATACAACCATCCACAACGTTGTTCGATATTACAATTACCTCATGATTTGAATTTCCTCGGACGAATCGTTTATGTAACTCGATACACCTAAACTTTCTTTCTCTCGCGCGGCACGAAGCTACGGATACAAAATAGTCTCGCGAGAGTTTGAAATTTTTATTCTGAAATACCGATTATATAATAATAAAATTAAATATAAAAAAAAGGTCTGTTACGAGCTAAATAGAAGATCTTTGTATTTATTTAATTATAATATCAAAAAACGTATAATGCAATATAAGTAACGCACGCAAACGTTTCGACTCTTACTTGAGTCATCTTCGGTGAACATAAAAAATTAAAAAGATAAATAAAATCACGCCATTCAGAAGAAGATGATGGTGGTGTGGATGTTCTCAATATAATAATATAAATTGTAAAATCTTACATATTGTAGTTGTTTGACTTCCTGGAAGAGTTATACAGTTAACAAAGTCACATAAATATTCACCAGAGTAAACAAGTAAGCAGTTCAACTTACATGTTTAGAGTCAAAATCAAACGGTGATCAAAACGTAAAGACAACGATTTATATACTTGAATCCCCACTCCCAAAACACAGTCAAAGCAAAACAAGTCAGTTAACCTTTTTTACTTTTGATTATGTCATTTACAAACAAACTTTCGGTACTCCTATGGGTTCACCGTTGTCTCCATTAATAGCAGATATCGTTATGCAAGATATTGAAAACAAAGCACTATATAAATTCAATAATTCAATTACTTTCTACTACCGTTATGTAGATGACATCGTCATGGCCGCTTCGTCACACATGGTTAACGATATTGTTTCTACTTTTAATGCGTTTCACAATAGAATTAAATTTACTACGGAATTGGAGGATAACCATTAACTTCTTAGATTTATCCATTCAGGTTACTAATTCAAAATTTAAATTAGATTGGTTTCATAAAAAAACCTTTTCAGGAAGGTTCCTCTCATTTTTTTCTCATCACCCTCTTTGTCATAAAAGAGGAACAATTTTCGGCTTAATTGATAGAGCTCTGTTATTATCACATCCGGATTTTCATACTAAAAATATTATCTTTGTCATNGATACTTTGTTAAACAATGGTTACCCTCTCGATTTTATTTTCTCTAACATTAATTCTAGGATCAAAAAGTTTATATCCAAAAAAATTAACAATTTATTTGAATTTGGTTCTTCCACAATGACTGATAGAAGATTAATCGTTTTACCATATATTAATAATGTATCCGAGAATATTAGCAATAACTTTCCTAAAGAAGATATTATCATAGGTTTAATAAATGTTTTAACAGACTCAATCGGATTATTAAAGTACATAAAGATTTAGTTCCACATGACTCTAACAGTAATATTATTTATAAAATTAATTGTATGAACTGTTGTGCGTCTTACGTTGGTCAGACAAAAAGGCAATTAAAAACGCGAATAAAAGAACATATAAATAATATCAAAAAGACAACTTCACAACTCTCAGTAATTTCGAAACACATGTTAGATTACAATCATACATTTGATTGGAATAATATTCAAATCTTAGACCATGAATCTAACTTTTACAAAAGATTGATTTCCGAAATTATACATATAAAAGAACAGATTTTTGGTTTAAAATTTAGTTAACGATACTGACTTACTTGACCATGCTTATTTTAACTTACTTGATGAAATCAAATCTTCAAAACTCTGAATTGTAAATTTTAACTGTTTTAAATTTTAATTGACTTGTTTTGCTTTTTGATTGTGTTTTGGGAGTGGGGATTCAAATATATAAATCGTTGCCTTTACGTTTTGATCACCGTTTGATTTTGACTCTAAACATGTAAGTTGAACTGCTTACTTGTTTACTCTGGTGAATATTTATGTGACTTTGTTAACTGTATAACTCTTCCAGGAAGTCAAACAACTACAATATGTAAGATTTTACAATTTATATTATTATATTGAGAACATCCACACCACCATCATCTTCTTCTGAATGGCGTGATTTTATTTATCTTTTTAATTTTTTATGTTCACCGAAGATGACTCAAGTAAGAGTCGAAACGTTTGCGTGCGTTACTTATATTGCATTATACGTTTTTTGATATTATAATTAAATAAATACAAAGATCTTCTATTTAGCTCGTAACAGACCTTCTTTTTATATTTAATTTTATTATTGTTAGTATAACGAGCGCGTGATTTGTTTTACACTTTATTACCGATTATATACTTTCATTTTCTCTCGGCAAAGAGAGATATGTCTTGTATCTTCAAATAGTTACATAAATGCACTTAAACTTACTCGGTTGCACACCGGCACTTTCCTAGTTAGTGAAATGAGCGGTTCTGGTTTTTGATCATCGCGCTGAAATTTATACGCGAGTGACGATCTTCGTGAGCAAAATAAACTGTTCGCATGAATCGCGCAAACATTTTTTCATACATCGACATTGACACGCTTTTAAATAGACACAAGGTCAGCAAGGTGCCGCGCAAACCAGTTCTCGTTTCGAGTCACTATCCGTTGCTATTTTGCGCGACAAAAAATCTCTTTTCCTAAAATGTATCATAACAAAAACGGTTTATTGAAGTTTCGAAAAAAATTCGGCAACCAGTTAAAATAACGCTGACCATATAAAACATAGAGCATAAAATATTAATTCCAACATTATTAAGTAAATTAAATTTCAATATTAAATTCAATATTATCAAGTAAATTAAATTCAAACCTCGCACTACTTAACTTACTGGTTCTCTCTGGTTTTAATATCACGTGATACAAATGCGCCTAGTCTACTTGGTTGCTATACAGCAGGTGTATTAATACCGGTACAACTGGTTGCTCTGTGATAGGTGCATTAGCACCGAAGATAATAACCGGTTGCCGTACGCTAGGTGCAGTAGCACGCGGCACACTATGTCTCTAGTTGCTCTGTTACAGGTGCACCAGAGTATTATTGAATTTACGAAAATATCCCGCAGCAATTTTACCTCTGAAAAGATTTAGATTGCCACTACATCAAAGCGCATACAAACAACACGCAATTCACAAATCGAGTTCTACACTTGTAATTAATCGAATTCTACATTTGTCTTTTTATTGTACGTTTAAAAAGATGTACACTCGAAAAACGCAAACGTATTTGATCTAATATGTTTTTAAATATATTTTAACTATATTTTACCTAATAAATTTTTAATATAGTTTTAAATATATATTAAATATATGTTTTTATATTCTAAACATATTATTATATGTAAATATAAAAAATTTACAAAACAATAAATCCAATATCCAAAACATTAATTAAAATAAAACTGTTTAATAAGATAAAACCGTTCAAAACTTTTGCACAATTGCGACAGATTAATTAACATTTCACATATTGCTTACAGACATTTTGTATTCGTGCGGAAGAAAAACGAATGTATGAAAGGACTTCCTAAAACCCCACTCTCACCGAGACCGCGCAACATTAGAAGTGAATCTAGCGCGCTATTGAAACCAGGTATATAACCAGGTCATAAACAGTCTTTGCTGAGTCGGATCTTTGCTATGTGACGAGTAAAGCGTTCAGCGAGAATTGTCGTAAAGCTGAAATTGCATACCTGCCGGTTTTTTTTTTTTTTTTTTACAGTTTTATTACATATTACAGATTACGCAGTTTACGCTTATTTAGTACGCAGTTAAAAGGAAATCTTTTTATATCCACCGTGCAAATTCTGTTTGAAATATCTGTTTAAACTGACTTGTAAAAGTTTACGTGTGTAAAGTGTGTGAAAAATTCAAATAAAAAAAAAAAAAAAAAAAAAAAAAAAAAAAAATCTTACAAAAGTTTACGCGTATAAAAAGTGTGAAAGATAAAAAGTTTACGCAGGTGTTTTCAAAACGCGCGAAGTTCAATTTTATTATTAAAAAAATATCTCCGTTTTTGCAAATATTATAACGTAAAACGAGTGTAACATACCTGCGGAACATTTGCTCATAGAAAAGATCGTGACGTAATTGTGAAATTTATATAACAAAAACCGAGAAAGAGATAGATCTGAAATACTTGTGTGAAATCATGTGTGCTTAATAATATAATGCGGAAATCATCATTTCGTGAAAAATGCAGAGCATTTAAACGCGCTTTATGCATTCCGTGTGGCAAAAAAAAAAAGAACCGTGTCACAAACATCAGGAGAAAAACTAGCGAGAAAGTCGTCGCGAAGAAAATATAATGATCATTGCGCGGTTGTGTGCTTATTAAATCGAAAGCAACGCAAAATGTGAATGAAAATAATTTTGTTGTAATGTGAAAGTGCTACGAACGTGTTAGAAGGGTTCCCATTAGTAAATTATTATACGTGACATATTGTGCAAATGAATCTCGTGCGTCCAAATTTACACATAGATCATTATTAGTCATTAGCGCCAAGTCAAAATGACATCTTGTGTAATAGTAACCGGTTTTCGATGCTAGCTCAATTGCAGTCAATGCCACCGTAGAAAGGAGCACCTCGCCTGCAAGCAACGCAAACGTTCTCCGTGTCTGACGTTGGATCAAAGTCCGGAAAAATGCGCTCGAATTCAAAAGGTAAAATGATCTCTTACAAACACGAATGCAGACCGATTGGCGACCGATAAAAAGTTTTATCTTCGATTTCAACTTTTTGAACGATCGATTTCGCTTTTAAATGATTTTCCATTCATCTCGGTAACGCGAAATATTTGTGCGATCAGACTTGCATGCAGCAGAGTTCGTTGAACTCGCGTGTACAGCGTTATTACATATCCATGCGAGGAATTTGCATAACACAATGAAAAACAGATCTCATATGAAGAATTGAATAATCACCCTTGATAAAACAAAAAACAAACATGATAAGTTAAAAAAATGTTTAATCCTTTGTTTGCGGACAAGGGTCTGTCGGACTCGCTCAATTATTGCGCATCGGCGTTTCCAGAAAAAAAATTAGTTAATTTTTAAACGCTTATATATTCGAAACTGGTAAAGATTTTTTCAATTGTTGATTTTTTTGTTGACGCAGAATTGTTCAAACTTTTGATTAAAAAAAAAAAAGAAATTGAACAAATATTGATTTTTTGTAAAGATATTTGATCTTAAAATCGCGTAAATCTCACAGACTCGCAATATTCGTCGGTTGTTTTTTTAGATCTGCAGACGAAGGATCAATTTGTTATCATCATCATTTTGTTACATTTCTCCCTAAAAAAACTTGATGTCAATTAAAATTTGAACGGATTACACAGTAAAAAAAAAAAAATGTTAATTTGCGTGGATCTCCTGGGAGACACGTAAAAAATGTTAAAGTAACTCACTCGTCATGTGTTACTTATTGACGAACTAGTAATGTTGAGCAATCGACACTTTACATTTATTTAAAAATAATGTTCTTTTTGACGAGTACATTTTTTACGAGTTATCGTAACTATTCTTCCATGTAGTTTTTAATTGTTTTGTACAATAATAATATTTTATTTTTACATTACACTTAAAGTCAAAAATTAACAAATGTAAATGTAAAGTTTCAATTACTTAACATCACTAGTTTGTCAATAAGTAACACATGGCGAATGAGATGCTTTAAGATTTCTTACATATCCCAGGAGGTCCTGGGATCCACTCAAATTAAAATAAACATTTCTTTTTTTATCGTGTTACGCACTTTAGTTTGCATCAGAGTCCGTCGCGGCGACACACAGGTAGCCAACATTTGTGACTGCGAAATGATCTTCGAGATGGAGATAGCATGCGCAATAGCATGAGTTCTGGGTATCGATTGAGTGCGGCTATCGGTTTAGTCAGTATTATTGATAATACGGCGCTAAAGAATCCAGAGAAGCCGCAATTCCAAGCTGTTTACAAAAAAAAAAAGAAACAAACAAACAAACAAAAATACATACATCTTCGGCACAGATTATCACATGAAGCATGTAAGATAAAAATGAAACAGAAAAATGTGATTTAGTTTAACGCAGCGGTCCTCAAACTGTGAGTCGTGGAACGTTTGTGTAAAACGAGAAAAAATAGCGACAGTTAACAACCACGTCTCGATAGTTCATAGAAATAGGATATATCTTGAGAGAGAGAGAGAGAGAGAGAGAGAGAGAGAGGCGATTTACAAGAGTGACAGTCAGACTTCAGGTCGATACGAGAAGGCAAACAGTCGCGTGATAGTTTTATTTGTCTTATTAGTTTTCGCAAGCAAAATTGCACTTCGGTAACTAGCGTCCAGGCTTAATGGTTCTAGTATCAAATCTTGTTTTCCAGTGTGTATTCGTATACAAAAAAAAGATTCTAAACAAGAACAAATTGAGAAAACTTACTTCCCCCTACCCCTTCTGTATCCAAGGTTTTGCGTCAATAATGGCAAATTAGACGTCAAGCGTATTCAAATGTAGGAAAAAACAAAATTAATTGATTCTGTTCTGCGACTTTACCGAAGGTAGAAATATTATTATTGAACAATCAGAGAGATTATTAATTTATTTACATTATTATTGCTTTAATTATAAACAAGAATTATGAAGTATTACGTTTCACGCGTCAGTTTGAAGCAAACTTGCCGTGCATAAAAAACTTGGCACATGATCTCTCACTTCATAAATTACCCAATTGTTATTTATATTTTTTTTCTTTTTTTTTAACAGACATGACAAGGCAAATACCGCGCGAAGCATGTGCTTTATCGACATTTTATTGTATGAAAATACGTCTTGCAAAAATGTCGATGTCACATGAGCGTGTCAAAAACCAAACAGTTAATTTTGATTTTGTAAATCGCAGGAAAAAAAATTCAATTTTTGTACCATTTTTTATATTTGCTGCTTGATTTTTATTTATAATATTCGTTATGGCTGCACCGAGTACTCGAAAGTTGTGATGTGTAATTATCGAAGACAAAAAAAGTACATTTCCTCGTAAAACAGAAGTTGTATTGTCTTACGCAATAATATGTTACAAAATGCGTTGATCCAAAGCTATTTATTTCTTTGCGACATCCACGAGGTCATTTCACATCTCAAAGATGTCTAAAAGAATCATTCGTTTTTTTATCTTGACATCTTGTATAAACCGGTTTTTCGACTGAATAAAACAAACTCTGCACTCTTATTTTATTCAAGAAAAAAAAACATTGCGTTATAAATTTATCTTTTGCGTTTATTACATGCGCATGTAAACAACTACGTATTTAAAGCGCGAGTTTTGATATCTGATCCTTAATACAAGACGCTCTTTTTTTCTTTTTTTTGATTTTTAACGATGCATTGTGTTCTTTCAATCGTCAAAGTAATTTTTCCAATCCCACACCTTACAGCCGTCATCCTAGATTTATTAACATGTATTACTTACGACTGTGTGGAGGGAGGAATATAAAAGCGCGCTACACTAACAGAAATGCGCCAGTCCTATTGCGTAGTTTAGTAAAGTGTTTAGTTTTAAGCATAGTGTTTTGTGAAAATCAAAAGTTTGGTAAAAATATATACGTCTGGACAATGTCGATCACTTATCTCTGACATAAATGACTCACTAACGCGATCCTCAATGATTTCGTAAATTTGAGTGCGGAGTTATTTTACAGGTGTAGGTTTGTACGTAAAAATACACTTGAGAAAACAAATTTTCACATAAGTTCGGTTGCTTGAAAGTAATACAGTGCGAACATTGTTATAAAAAATCACCGGAAAAAAAGATTCTTTGTACAAAGATAAATTCCATATCTGATGTTACGTGTATTACTTACATAATAGCAAAACAAATGAATGTGCATAAGATCATACATGAGATCGTCTCAATCTCATTTCTGATGAAAATGCAACTGTGACAATTCACAACCGTGCGAAAAGTATGTGCGCGAAATATATTTTTCAACGTGAAAAAATTGTTACAAATAGTAATTCGAACTGAATTCAATTCGAAAATTTATATTGGATTCTTGTTTTGCAGCATATATGTGTGTGTATACACCATTTTACCCTCTTGAGAAATTTGAAAAATCTATAGCGAAAAAGACACCTCCAACCCCCGAAACCAAAAAGTCATGAGTCTTCCGAATCTTCCGTATTTTGTACAGACCGCGCACGCGCTTTAAATTTATATAATTTAACAAATAGAGGTCGGTATTTCATAGTCGGATCTTGTATTTACTCGATTATCTTAAGTTTATTGTCAAATGATATTCGAGTTGTTTAAGACACAGAGCATCTGAGAATAACTTTAAATAAGAATCTTATATGTTTAAGATTATATGATAATGTGATGTCTCAATGTACTCGACAAAAAAGCGCTTCGTACACTTGTCGCATTACGGTTATACAAATAACAATCGTCACATTCATATTTCTACGTAATCAAATAGTTTTTAGTTGTGTAACTTTGTAGTATCGTATACGTCTATTATTTCACCGCAACTTTCGTATAAAAAATATAACTTTTTATGTGTAAAGATCGAAAGGGTAAGTTTTAAATTTTTACATTAACGCGCGTACGTCAGTAAATTGTTGTAAAATTGTTTTTTATCGGACATACTCATATGTAATTATATTTGTCTGACCAGATATATATTTTCTATAATATATATATATATATATTTTTTTTTTTTATATTATATATATTATATTATAATTATATATTACATCGAATGTATTCCCGAGAAAAAATAGAAATATAAAGTCATATAAGATCAGATCAAACATTTGGCACGATCTTATCACTTATTCATATCAATCTTATACCATTGTGATTTTATTGTTTGTATAAGCAAGATCTTTTTTCATGATAAAAGCAAAAAACAAATTTACAATTCCAATTATGTACGTTGCTGATTATCCAATGCAAGTACATCTAAAAACATGTAATTGCATCATTTTCTTACTAATTATAAAATTATTCAAAATGTTGAGTGTAAATGAGATAGGAAATCGCTTTTTGTAAAAAGACAATAATCTGTGTTTTACAATATTATAATAAAACCGTTGTTTATAGTCGGATTTTATATGCAAGTGGCTCAAGTTCGCTATTAGATGCTCTGTATGTTGATAAAATCGAACATCGTTATATAAACTTAAAACGAATTTACAAGATACAAAAATTGATTATAAACACTGGCCTACACAAGTCTTGAATATGTATGTTATTCGTTTCTTATGCAAGATACTTTGACACCAGTTGTCTTCTGTTCACCGGCAACAGGAAAAACGCTTTTATTTAATTGTATATAATTACAACGTCAAAACCGGCAGTTTCCATCGGAGAGCCACTCACTTGTTACATACGCATCATCTATATTTATGTACACACTTCCCGGATAATAGAACCGATTTTTCTCTTGACAGACAAGCCCGTGTTTTCCATTCCCGCTTCAAAGCAAGGATTATCCTTAATCATTTTAAGGAATTTTCTCTGATTATTATATACATATATTGTACAATATTCGGAAATACACTAAAAAAAAATGAGAAGCAAGCAAACAAAATTGACTGTCCAACTTCAACTTTTTGTCAGTTTTGATCTCTTCGCTGAAGAAAAAAAAGGAAAAGATACAATATAACAAAAATATACAATAATCTCTTTCATATAATTAGTTTCCTGATATCTAGTTTGATTATAACATAAATATTCTCATAAATATTCTATAACTTGATCGCTCTTACCTAACCAGCGTCATTTGAATATATCAAACGGTACCAATTTGTTTAATTGCCATGATTACTTGTACGCGAGAATAATATATTATTACAAATGTTTTAAATAGAGCATAAACTTTATGATCAAGTGATTCGAAATAATATTTACCGATTAGAGTATTAAATATAATAACAGTTTATTATACGAACATTTGGTAACAAAATCATTGGTAAAAAAATTCTCTTTATTTAATTGAATCAACTAAATGATATGATAATTAAATACCAAAAATTACTATTTACAAAATGAAAAAAAACGCATATGTGCGTTTTCCCTCTTTTTGGTACGTACACGCCATATATAAATTATGAGAATTTAATAACCAAATCTTTGGTAACGGATATGCGTGCCTTAACGTGCCAAGGATATTTGATTATATACGACTATAACAAACCGCACAGGAAAGAAAGTCTAGAGAGGTGACACAAGAGCAAGGAAACTTCCTCACTCTGAGGCCCCACTTCTCCGGAATTTCTAACAATATTGCACGTATACATCGATGCGTCATGTTTACAAATACAATTTTCTTTATTTTTTTCTTACAATATAATTGCCAACTTATTGTTGTCAACGACTTGACGAATTCTTTCTAATGGATCCAAAACACACAATTCGGATATTCGGATTAGTTTTAACAGCGCAGCGCGTGCGTACCCGCGCGCGCTATGAACAACAGTTCAAATCACAAATTGATTTCTTTCTCATTCACATAAGACGAAATATTGAGAAAAAAAATAAAACCTAATAGCTAGAGCGATAGAAACAATATTACTTCTCTTTGTTACACAAAGAACAGGAGAAACGAAGAGAAATTGTTGGATTTCCGATTGGCCATTTTGACTAACATTTAAATAGTTTTGACAGATCTCTAATCCTTTCGCAAAGATCTCTTCTTTGTTACATCACCATATTAGCAAATTGCTTCGGGGATTTATTGTCTCGACTGCACGCGACGCTCATGTCACAAACATCTACATTTAGATTTTTCTTAGCTTATATACACGTTCGGAAGAATATTACATAAATGTTTTAACTATTATATAGAACGTGTAAATTACATTTATATATGTATTTAAAACTTACATTTATATATTTCAAAAATGTCCATTTTGCGTATCTAACAGCACAACGTTTTGCGAGATAAAACTTTACGCGCGAGAAAGTTTTAATTTCTTATATTTACGTCCATCTACAGCTTCTGTGCAGAATTCAAACTTGTTACGTCTGTAGAGTATAAATATAACGAGGTATAAGTTAAACGAGGTTTTTTAACAAACTGTAAACATATACTTCACCACACTGCAACGTTCAAACAAATTGTAAAAAATCGCACCATTTCTTACAAAGTTGCGAACTAGCTTGTAGAAATAGCTATAGTGTGTTGTCGTCTAATTATCTATATATTCTCTCTCGCGAAGAAAGAAATACTATCCTATTTATTACATATATACATAAGAAAATACTATAAATTATTTAAATAAAAACTTATCAAATTATTTAAATGAATGATGTGTCACACAGATCAGTTGCTGAGCGAACGATCCTCTTCATTTCGCAAGATGGTGCTGGAAGAAGCGGTAGTCGTAAGAAACGCCGCGAAGTCTTACGGAAAGAAAGTGGTGCTCAAAGGTCTGAACATGACGGTCTCCCGAGCATCCATGTAAGTGGTTGTCGATTGTTGTTCAGTTTTCTCCGTCCTCTGTTTAATAAAAAAAAAAAGATCGAAGTTTTTCGATCGCGAAAGGCGACGCGAAGTTTTTTTGCAAGTGAAAAAGTTAAGAGGAAAAAAGATCACTTAACACACCTCGCGCATCTTGACCTCCTTCGCTCTTACTTTTTTTTTTTTTTTTTGATTATTTATAGTCTTGCGCATTTGGCCGATCTCGAGTCTCGTCGCAATAAAACAACGTTAATGAATTAAGAAAAGACGGGAAAAGGAACGAAGAAGCGCGAGATGTCAAAGTAGTCTCGGTGCAAAAGTAATCCGAGATTTATTATGTAATTTGATTGACTATATATGTGATCAATGTAATCATCAATTCAACTTACTCGTGTGATTCCAAGTATATGTGCGATAATTTAAACAAAAGAATATTCACGGCAAGACCTGTTCCACCGCTTTCAGTATCTCGTCTATAATCGCCGACGTCTTGTTTTGCGCATTTGTCTCGACATTATAATTGCCCGTAACGTTTTGCGGTAACGCGTGATCGCGATCGTGTTTGTCATTAATTCCGAGACTGTGTTTCATAAAGTTTTCCGCAACTTTAATTGTCGTAATTGCCGTCTTAATTCGATTTTTCTCGTCGGTTTTTTTCAAAACGCTTGTCGCAGTTTCGCTCGGCAAAAATTTCGCGGTAATATTTGCCATTTGATTGAGCAAATTTGTTCGAGTTTCGAATCCTTCGTTCGCGTCATCTCCGTGAGAAGATTTTGCGAACTTTCGTTCGGTTTTTGTTTTTCGATCAACAAAAGCAATTTTAGGAACGACATTTTTGTTTCGAGATTTTGTTGTTACCTCGAAGATGTTGCCGGTAACGGTGTTATTTTTAAGTCCGTGAAATGTGTTAATTGTCGCGATAGTATTCGCAAAGTCGTAATTAAAGTTTCTCGTTGATTTCGGATAATTAAGAAATCGCCTTCCCGTTTGTAAAACGCTTTTGTTCTTGGTCTCGTCCTCGTTCTTTTTTCGAGTTTTATTGCGAACTTCATGAAAATTGTTTACATTGACTGCTGTTTCGTTTGATGCTTTAACATCGTCTTTGTCATCCTTATCCAACATTGTCGTTGTCTCAATCTTTACTTCGTCTCTGCTTCCGTTTGTTAAATCGCGATGCGCAGAAAGCGACGCGGTTCGATTACTTGTTTCCTCAATTGTTTCGTCAACGTTCTTCAATTCTTTCTTTTCGTCTTCTCGTCCCGCGTCTGACGTAGCCGATTTTTTAATTTCGGTAACGTTAGAATCTGTGACATTTGACTCGTTTCTTTTCAGCGAAGTGCGACGCTTCTTACTCGGTTTTTCTTCGTAACGTTTGCGTTCCGTCAAATTGTTCAAAATAAATTGCGCTTGTTTCTGTAAAGTCAAGAGCCTTCGTCTCAAAGACTCGTTGAGTTGATCGCGCGATTGTCGCCATTTCGCATCGAGCGCTTTAGCTAATGACGACAAGTGATCTTGAACAGATTTGGCGTAATCGAGAAACATCTCCAGCTCCCTTGTCGACTCCGATCTTTCATTTTCGAGCAAAAGATCAGCGGTGAAAGGATAAGTCGAAAAATGATATTCGAGCACGGGAGAATGTGTTTGACGTAAATTTCGATGACTCATCTTGTCATTGCGTTGTTTCAATATTACTATTATAGATCGAAGAACGTCATCAATACCGTCAACCTGTTCAATTATATAAATTCAAGTTTTTATATCTTATATATTTAAACTTAATTTACATCTTAATCTTTACGTTTTTTTAAAACACATCTCTAGCAAAATTATATATAAAAAAATTTACCAATTTGTTTACGTCACGCGATCGAGGAGTTAGCCTTGCAACATCGTTGCTACAAAAAGTTTTACAAACATTTTCGTTTAATGCAAATCGTCTCGTGCTTATGCGATAATTAGTCGTGTCAGTCGCTTCAACAACGTTTTTCCAAGTTGTTTTGTCAAATTCTGAAAAGAGCAAGCGTTTAGTAAGTGAATAAGTAATACAAGAAGTTTTTTTTAAGTTTTAATTAAAGTTTTTCACACACACATACGAAATTCATACACATTGTGAAATACATTTTCCACGCAAAATATAAGAGATTTTTTTAAGTTTTAATTAAAGATTTTTACACACATGTGAAATTCATACACATTGTGAAATATATTCTCCACAAAAAATACAAGAGGTTTTTTTTTAAGTTTTTAATTCAAGTTTCTCGCACAAATATAAAATTTATACACATTGTGAAATACATTCTCTACACACAGCTAGTGTGTGTGTGTGTGTACTTGTTAAAGTGCACACATATGCGCGACAAAAAAGCTCGAATTGAAAATCGAAGCTGAAAAAAAAACCAACCAAATAGAAACAAAATAAATGATAATTCATTAATTTGTTTAAACACAAGACCGAGTTTTAAAACAAAAGTTTTTTTTTTTTTTGTTTTTAATCGTGTCAACTCACTGAGATAATTTTCAAGTTCGCCCTCGATCGCGACAATTCTTTCGCCCAAGTAGACTACGAGATGTATTCGCGGGTTTGGTTTTGCCTCGTGTAACTTTCTCATTAACTTGTCGGAATCGTCATCGACACTCGATTTATCCGTGTGCAAATATATCATCATCGTGTCGTTATTGACCATTGATATCGATCCTTGAACTGACACGGAAGAGAGAACTCTTCCCGCGAGCAGCGAGGTCACGATGATTTGAATGAGCATTATTCCGCGGTAAAACTGAAGCAAGTTGCGGGATCGCTTGATGATTTTATCAGGTCGCACCAAACGACTCATGTCGCGCTCCACGTCCGCCGTTATTATTCCGATTTATCGAGAACAAAGAATCGCACAGTGGTGCTTAAGAGAGATTATAAGAAAACATACGCTTGAAGTTTCAAATTTTTATTCAGTTCGAAGACTTCAAGTGATATTTTCTCTTCTTCTCTTCCTATCGACAATAATTTTCTACATTAACGCCAAAAATTTAATGTGTGTGACGTCTCAATTATACAAATACGTCAGAGTTTTTCTCAGAGCGATGTATATATAAGTCCTGTTGTGATAAAAATTTTGAAATTACTTCGCGCGGACACGTCGAATATGGAAACATCTCTTATTATCTTCGCGCGTGCTTAAACATTTTTTGTGCGCAAATTTGTTGAAAAATTCACGCCTTTTTGCCTACGCACCACTGTGCGCACGTAAGTTGATCACTAATCGGTTTTGTCCACGAGTATATCGTTATGTCCTTACCCGGATTTAATGATCCAAGGTGCTAGATTGTCTGTGATTGCAATGACGGCTATTTTATTAACGAGCCGTACTTGCCATCCGTCCGAACTGATTACAATTTGCGAGAGAAACCATAAATGCCATTGTTCTTCAATAGAGTGCAAACGTGCGGAGTAGATAAGTAAGCATTGAAAACATAAAAGAAGACAGATAGAGAGAGAGAAAAAGAGAGAGAGAGAGAGAGAGCTCATATAGGAAAGTCTCGTTGCGAACTACTTACCACAAGACTGAAAGAGATATCTGTGGTTTTATGCATTCCCGCGCGGTATCGATCCGAGTTTAAGCGATCTCCTTTCTTCTTCTTCTGCGCGAAACAGATATGCCTTGCTGGGTGCCAGCGGATGCGGCAAAACCACATTGCTGTCCTGCATCGTTGGAGTTCGACATCTTGACAACGGAGAGGTGTGGGTGTTGGGAGGAACACCGGGCAGCAAGGGTTCCGGAATTCCCGGACCTCGAGTCGGTTACATGCCGCAGGACATCTCCCTGACCGGCGAGTTCACCGTGAGCGATGCTCTGTATTACTTCGGCAGAATCAACGGGCTCGATAACGTCGAAATCGGTAGAGCAACATCTTATTTGAACGAATTCATTGATTTTTGACATCATTTCTCAAAAAAAAAAAAAAAAACACCTTGGAACAATTTTTAATCTCGGAGATAATAAACTCATTACACATGAACAAGCGTGTACATTCGAAAAAAAAATGTTTATAAAATAATAATATTATTAACACTTCGCGGACAGACCTCAGAGACGCCGATGCGCAATTTTTGAGTCTGGGAGACCCATGTCTGTCCGCGAAGAATTAATAATAGCATTATTAATAATAATTTGAAATAACAATAATTAATATATAATGCAATTTTTAAACACCTGTTTTGAACGTTGATATAAACAATATTGCGTTATTTATCAAACATTATCAACGCGCATAAAGGTTACAGTGTTTATAAATAAATAATCGATTATCTCTTATACGGTTTTCTAAGAAGAGAGACAGGATTTTCTTACGGATCTACTTCAGCTACCTTCGGCGAATCATCTGGTGAAGAATATGAGCGGCGGTCAACAGAGACGAGTCTCCTTCGCGGCCGCGTTAATACATCGGCCTGAGCTCTTAATTTTGGACGAACCCACCGTGGGCCTAGATCCAGTTTTGAGAGAAAAGTATACAGATTTTGCTTTTTCTTTGAACGCACATCGTCAATTAGAAATGATAGATAAATATTTTAGAGTACACGCTCTCCTTTCGCAGCTTGTGGACTTATCTGATCAAGATTACGCAAACAGAAGGCACTACCGTGCTCATTACGACACATTACATCGAAGAGGCTAAGGATGCGAATAAGGTGAGTCTCGCGATATATATTTTGTCACATCTTTTTCGGTCCAAAAACTCCGCTGGAAAAAATATCCCGCGTGTTCAAGAAGGAACATGTGCGTTTCCTGTGCTACAACAAAAATTCCATTCCTTTAATGCAAAATTACCACGTGAAACCGAATATCGCATTATTTTAATGCCGTACAGATTGGTTTGCTGAGAGAGGGTGAGTTGCTGACGGAATCGTCACCGCAACATTTGTTGAACCGATTTCAAACCGAGTCTTTAGAAGAAGCGTTTCTAACTCTCAGCCAGATGCAGACAAACAGACTCACAGCTGTCACACATGTAAACAACGCTCAAGTAGACGACAACAACAGTAATATTAATAAAAATATCTCCTCAGAGGTATACATATAGAAAACAATTTGTTATAAAAAAAAAAAAAACAACAACATAAATGCTATTATTTTTTATCGTCAACAAAAATGTCTGTCAAGGATAAAACTTCAAGGTATCAAAGAACCCGCGATCAAGTTTCGTCATTGAGAAGATTCAAGGCTTTAATGGCAAAGAACATCATACAATTTTTTCGCTATTATTCGTAAGTACTTACGGTTAATGAATTTTTTTTTCAGAGCACAAGACTATGTAAAAAATTGTACTTAAAAATTCAATTGTTCACTAATAACGCTCTGTGTAAATTTGTGTTCGCTTTTTCATTTACTTTCTTAAACACAAAACACAATATCTGCTAAGAATTAACATGCATTTCCTCAGAGGACTCGTTTTCGCGGTATTCTTCCCGTTATTGCAAGTGTCCGCGTTTTTCATCGGGGTTGGCGGTGAACCGAAGGGTTTGAAAATCGGAATCGTCAACGACGAAGCCGGCAACTGCGATTACGGCAACGATATCGGCAACATATGGTACAACGAAGTAAACGATATACCGGAGTGCAACTGGAGCAATCTCAGTTGCAGGTTCATACACAATTATAAGGATACCATCTTAGAACAGGTATCATACAATACGTGTCATGTGATCGTGTACGTATATGTGTCTGCACAACGAACGTTTTTATTAAATAACGCGTCTCTCTTCGCACGTATTTATTTTACATTTATATAAATTGAAAAAACGACGTAAAACCTCCGCTTCCACATCTTTTTCAATAAAAAAAAACAAGTACGTAACCGTTGTATTTGTTTTTCAGGAATATTACAACGACATCACCGAGGCAAATGCTGCTGTGCAGAAGGGAAAAGTTAGCGGCGTGATGCACTTCGGTTCAAATTTTTCCGAAGCTCTGCTGTCCCGACTGGACGTGTCACTTGCCACGGTCAATACAAGCGAATATTTAGCTGACATCACAGCCAGTCAGATCAACATTTTTCTCGATATGAGTGGTACGTACACGCACGCAGAGGTGATATAAATAAAAGATCGCAAAAACAACTCCGAAAAGTTCGACAAAAGTTCTCACGCAAATATAATTTTTTGCAGACTTGCATCTTGGAGTTATTGTGAAGAAAACGCTGATGGATCATTTCTTCGAGATATTTCAAGATGTGCTAACGAGCTGCGGATATCCAGAAAAATACACCAACTTACCCATTCGGGTAAGATGTAGTATATATTTCTGTGTTGTAATTTAAATTTGTGACACACAAAGTGACACACACACACAGTAAATTGACGATTATTTTCAGTTTGAAAATCCTATATACGGCAGCAACAATTATACCAGCTACAAACAATTTATGGCGCCGGTATATCTCCTGACGTAAGCGATTTTGTAACAAAAACACAAATCCATCGTCATAAATTCACCTATGAATATTAATGCAAAATTATTCAAATTTTTAAATTTTCTTGATTATAGACTTGCTTTTTTTATTGCCACTTACGTGTCCAGTTCCTTGCTTATCACGGAGCGAGCGGAAGGTGTTTGGAACCGAAGTCTGGTTCAAGGTAATCCCATCGGTTTCTAACTACGCGTCTATACGTGTTTGCGAAATCGTAACAATAAAACTTCGAAATATTTATTCTCCAATTTCTGATAAACACAATAATCAGGCAAACTTGATTGTCTCACACAGGAGTCAAGACTGCGGAGATCTTACTGTCTCACTTCTTAACTCAGTCCGTTATTATATGCGTTCACACCGCGATAATAATGTGCTTATCATTTCCTGTATGGGGTTTAGATTGTCAAGGTTCCTTGTACATTGTAACTCTGTTTGTGTTTCTCATGGGTCTTGGCGGACTGATGTATGGTAAAGTATGATGTTTTGCATTTCGCATTTTGAAATTTAATATAAAGAAAAAGTTAAATGTATAATTGTATTATTAGGTTTTTTCATCTCTGTTACGTGTTCGAATCACACAATGGCGCATTACGCTTCAGCCGGCAGCTTCTGGCCGCTTGTACTACTCACCGGTGAGTCATTATTTTTTCAGTTTTATTTACTATGTAACTCGCATATACTTGCTCTGCGAATTTATGAAGTTAGTTACTTCTGAGTCTTCTTATAAAGTATTTCTTCTTCTTATAAAGTGTATGCTGCACATACACACATAACGTCATGTTATATACTGACAACATAAAAAACCTTTAATGTAAAGTTTTGCACTTTTTCAACTTAATACCTCAATCAAGATTCGTGTCTAGTAACAAATTGTTAAATTTACGTTATGTTAATTTATTACTTGATTAAATACAACAGGTGGCTTATGGCCGGTCGAGGGAATGCCACGAGGACTTCGCTATATTAGCTATATCTTGCCAACAACTTTGCCGTCCATATCCATGAGACAAGTTATGGACAAAAGCAAACTCATATACGAATGGGAAGTTTTCAACGGTTTTTTAATCATAATTGGGTGGATATTGGTTTTGTTGATGTTCTCTTTAATTAGTCTAAAGTCACACACGAAATTTTCGTGATGTCACCTACAAAAATTTAAACTAAATTTAATTTAAAATATTGCTATAATTTTTGTTTTTTTATAGATTTACAAAATCAATTTGCTCAGACAGTTGTTAACAATTTCTTACAAATATTTTTTCTTACGAATAGTTCTCATATTACTGTGTGCGTAAAAAATTATAAAATCAAAACAAGTAATAAGTTTCTCACTTTGTTGTTTTTTTTTTTTTGATGAAAGTGCAATATTACGTCACACAAAATATTGTAATAATAATAATAATAATGTTTGATGCGTATGCGTGTGTGTGGAATATAATTGACTTAAGTGATTTTCAATTGATTTTTGTGTGATGAAAATTGTGATGAAATTTGTGAACGATATTTTTAAATCATAAGTACAATAAATCGAGAGAGAAAAAAACGAGGAAAAAAAATAAAGTTTTTGAAATAGTATTTTTGTATTTTCTCTTCTCTTTATAATATAATTCCTCTTACATGTACAAAGATACATGTTTTCCTATATACAAACATGTACACAGCTTGCTATACAGTTTACTACATATATATTTTGCTCGCTTAATTCCCGTGTGTATAGTTTATTATACTTATAGATATAACTGTATAATTAGTTTTAACGCGTATTACCGTGTTTAACGATATAAATATAGTAATTATTAAGAAAACCGCTGCTTATCACAAATTTGTTGTCGTAAGTAAGCTGTATTACAATACAACTCTACATTTGGTATCAGTTGTGTGTCATCATTACACGTAATGTTTATACTTATTACATAATTAACACAACGATTAATCAATTATATTTAATAGTATATCTTTCTCTTTTTTTTATCTGTGTATATGTTAAATAATTCGTAGTTCTTTCTGAATATACTTTTATAACAATTTTTTTTAAATATATATATATATATATATTATATATATAAATATATATATATATTATATATATAAATATATATTATATATATTATATATATTTTTATTCTCTCCGTAAATTAGAGGTTTACGGATATTAAACCACTTCGCACTTTCATATTCAGGAATTTAAACAAAAACGTTAGATAAAAAAATTAATTAACCGCTAGTTTACTCGCAGTAAAATTTCCGTGTCGGAAATTTAAAAAAAATATATATATATAACCAATTTATCCGATTGAATATTTGAAAAAATCTAAATCTCTTCTTTTTTTGAGAGGGAGAGAGGGAGGGAGGGAGGGAGCGGAAGGAAAAGGGAACTTGGAGCTCAGATATGTATAAAAAAATAGCATGTTGATTTTGCAGCGGAATCATACGTAGGAACGATCGAGATGCGTAATTCGCATTTCGGTTTTCAAACTTTCAGCGCTCTTGTTGTCGTTACTGTTGTTGATTTTGTTGTTGTTGTAGTTGTAGTTGTAGTTGTTGCTATTGCTAGCGTCCCGATTAGCATCGTCAATATCGCGATTAGTATTTACAGCAGAAAGAAGAAGCCGGGTACCACAGGCTCGGATTGGTCGAGTAGCAATAAGACAGTCAACTATCTGTCTTACAGTAGGCATGCAGGGTTTGTTGAATCCTGGAAAACACACGTTACATGCTCACATCAGAACTGAAAAAAAAAAAAAAACACATATCGACTACCGTATCGCGTCAACTTGGGTTCATTTCTTTTTTTGCCTCGGGTTCATTCAGGCTCTAAAGCTTTTTAAAAAACGTTTGCCATCGCAACAAATTGAAAGACAGCACGCAATGGTCGAGTCACGCGTTACGTAATACTTTAGGAGATCGGAAAGAGCAAGTTTTGTTTTTTTTTTTTTCTAACTGGAAAACGCAAAGTATATATATCGGACTGATGTGTTGCAACAAAATGCGCATAGGAGGGTTAAAAATTCAAAATGTAATAAATATTTATATTCGTACAAGGATACGAGCAAAGATCGAAGCAGTTACATGCAGAATCGAACGAAAGGGCACAAATTCTAAATATCTGATATAAAAGTAAAAATCTCGACTCGCACCTTTTCTCCCCATACACATCCCTCTTCCTTTTTTTCAACACACCAGTTTCAACTGTGGCGAAGAAACATAATTTATTTAAAAAAATCAATTTTGCACTTGATACTTTTATATCAGACATTGTACGCAACACGGAAGTGGACAGGAGGAGAAGTTGTAGAGTCTACAAATTACTAAAAATCAAACGATAAGATCTCTAAGAGGAGAGAAAGAGAGAGAGAGAGAGAGAAAGAGAGAGAGAGGAGATCATTCTCTTAAAGACGATAAGACACTGCAATTCCAATAAACGTTAGCGTTCTAGAACTAAGGGTTTTTTTTTACGGCAACGTGTTAGATCTAGAATCGGGCTACTAAGAACTATCTCGTCTACCATTATCGAAAGAAGGACATGTCAAGCGAGTCGTGGAGGAAATAAGGGAGAGAAAAAGAGAGCAATAGCTATAAAATAAAAAAATTAAAAAAAAAAAAATTTACAGTGAGTTTGTACTACGCCACCGCATTCCCAATGTAGTTATTAACGAGAACAACCGATTCGGATTCTCTGGAAGAACGTACGAAGACTGTAAAATATATCTGGCTGGAATATCGTGCTCAAAAAATAAATAAATCTTCTCGAAGCGTTCTGTGTAATAAATAATGGCGGAGATTAAAGCGCTTTTCTTCAATCGATACAATTCCTTTGGATAATACTTACAACTATGTAATTGTTCTGTGCAATATAGACTACTATTATTAAAGATTGTCTCTTTGTTATATATTCATTTGCAAATCTCAAGCTGGCGCCAGACCGCGCGCGCGCGTATTCCGAATTGTGCGATTCGCGCGAAATCTGTAACGAGAATACGCGCGCGGTTTAGCGTTCGCTTCACATAAACCATCCAACAATTTCCCGATTATTATTATTATTATTTTTTTTTTTTTTTATCGAGAATAACAATTTCGGCCGTTGGTCCTTCCTATCGATGACCGAACTATCGATGTGAAATCGATTTTATAAGACACAAAATATCGCAATATAATTTTTATACAATATATATGTATTCGTAAACTTGCGCGTAAAACGTTTCAAACCAAACCACACAATATCTCGACGCAATAAATTATATACGCACATATACATCACGTTATTTGAGATAATAATTTGTGTTGTTTATACATCTTCTTGAGGGAGAAGTAGAGTATTCTGTGTTATCGTAAATACATTTAGTTCATCACCACATATATCGTCGACATATACACGTAAAATTATTTGTCTTTTGCGACCTTGCGTTAAGATCACACACGTTAAATTTATGGTTTGAGTAAAATTTTCCAATTACACAAGATGAAAGTGGAGAAAGAGAGAAAAGGGGAAGGTACAAGAATAAAATTAATTTAAAAAATTCCGCAAAACCGCTTGAACGAGAGTTACTTGCTACAGGTTTTCTCCGACAGATTCTCTGACATTTTTTAATCCGTGTAAATCGAATAGATCAAATTTTTTTTTCTCTCTCTATAATCGTTTTTTGCACTTCGTGAGTCGCTGCGGACAAATCTCGCGCGCTCATCGTTGCTCACATGTTCGAGTTGCATAATCTACGAAAGGATCTTTCTTTTTTATATGTATTTTTTATATATTTTATTTTATATATATTTTACTTTAATAATAATATATATCGTCTGCATGTAATATATACACATTTGGCACCAGGCGTTAATATATCTCTCGATTGGCACATATTAATCAAATATATATCAAATTTCTCTCAATAGATGATTTTTATCAATTTGCTAAAGTTCTCTAGCTAATCGAAGTACTCGTAAAATAATTTTCATTCATTTTTCGTTTTAATTGAATTCTCGTAATTGCTTCTCGCAAATTCTTATTTTATAAATTACAGAGCGGTCTCCTTCTCGCTGATAATCTTAATTCCGTGCTGCGTGAGAATCATTTTCACCGCCTCCTTATCTCGAATACTTTGTTTCCGACCTGATTCCTCGATCTCGATTTCTTTCTCCTGATTCTCCGCCAACGAGTCGAGATTGTCGGCGGACGACTTCGGACAGCCCACATCGTCATCGGCCGATCTCTGTAACGACACGGGTTTCTTGTCGTCACCTGATAATCGCAGATTATCAGCCGATCCGATCACTGTGGGATCCTCGATGGCGATTTTGAGCATCTTGTCGCTCGTCTTCGCGGCCATTTTCGCCAACTGAAGACTGTCCACGGAAGAGTATCGTCTATTGTCCTGCACGTTTCCGCCAAAATCCTCCTTCTTTCTAAACAAAGATCCTTTGCGACCGATTTTTCTGGTTCCGCTTGTCAGGATGGCAATTTCGTCCTTGGGTATGAAGTACAACTCACGCGGCTGATCTCTGTTCTGCGACGAGCGAATAAACAGAGGCTGCGTCGCCGGTTTTTCCTGATCTCTTTCCTTCGGTTTGTCCTTCTCGCAAGTTTTGTTTTGATCGTCAGCGGGTTCGACGTTACCTTGGAAGCCACAGTTCTCGATCTCGAAACAATCACCGTCGTCCTGCTGCGACTCAGGAATTTTGAAAGCGTACTTGTCCGCCGGTGGCAACGTGGAGTTGTCTTGATCGTAACCGCCATTCACCACATCGCAGATTCTGCAGAGCTCGCAAGGTATCTCCTGTACTTTACCCTCGATATTATCCGCGGATTCCTGAAGATTGAGCGGTCCGCAGATGTCGCATTCGATGGAATCGTCGTCGCCCAGAGAACTGCAGGTAGATCGGAGAGTGTAAAACGTTTCTTGATTCGAGCTCACTTCTTCTTCCGTTCGGAAGGTGATCTCGTTCATGTAACAACAGATCGAGCAAAACTCGTCCGGAATGTCGATCTGCGAATCGCTGTTATTGGCCTTAGTCGACGGCACACCCAGAAACACCTCCTGAATACGTTTGATCGACTCGTAGCTCTTCGACTTCTTCGAAAAGGCGTCGTCTTTCTTCGGCTTTTGCGAGGACAACTCGTCCGACACGATCATCGAGTCCAAACTGCCCTGAAGAGGCACGTTGTAACGTCGCACTTTTCTCGTGTAAACGTCTTTAATTTCGTTGAAGTCGCGCTTCGTCTTGTTATCGACGTTCTTCGCCAATTCCATCACTTGTCGCTCCTGTTTTTGTTCCTTCATGTCATTTATCTTCGCGCTCTTTTGATCTTGAGTCTTTCTCAGACTCTTCGTGGAAGACGTTCTCGACGGATGTCGAGAGATTTCTTCGGATCGCGTTCTCTCTCGATTGTCAACAATTCGATTTTGCTTTTTCGTTTCAACGTCGGAACTTCCGGTCGCGTCTTCCGTCTTGATTGCCGATTTTTTCAACGAATCGTGAAAAACTTCTTCGAGTTGTGAAATAACGCGATCGTTAATGGAACGATCGTAATCTCTCATTTCGTCGCTTCTCGAAAATATTTTGTTCTTCTTGGCGTCTCTCTTTGGACTCTTTGCATTCGTTTTGGAAAACTTTTGAGAAACTTTCTCAGAAGACCGTGAGGTCTCGTGATCGCTGACAGATCTGTCTTGATTCTTGAGATCGAGTTCTCTCTCGTCGATTCGCAGATCTTCAACTTTTTTCCTCGTCCTCGTGGAATTCGATCTCGAAGTTTTTAACTCTTCTTTGTCGCTACTGGAACCAATCGGGATCTTGCATTCGCGTTCGTCTTCTCCGTTTTCAAAGTACTTTGCGTTTCTGAGACTCTCCACCTTTGTGGAAATCAAATCTTGCGAAGAGTCTTGAAAGTTCTTTTCCGCGCGTGATGATACCTCTCGATCGTTCGTTGTTTGATTCTTTCTCTCCGCATCGGCATCGCGCGTCATCGTTTTTTCTTCCTTGATTTTCTCACAATTTTTCATTTGCACGGAAGAAGAAGCACGAAACACTTCAGACTGTTTCTCGATCTCGAAATCGCGAGCCTGATCATCTCTGATCTTTCGCGGACTCTTGCGCGAGTTCACGATCGACTTCAGGTACTTACCGTCTATCTCGAATATCTGATCGGTAGATGCCGTTTTTTCCGAAGAACACGCGTCAATCTCCGATCTCTTCTCCATCCTGTTCGTTTTCTCGCACAGCACGATCCTGGAAACTTTCGTCTGATCCTCATTTTCAATGCTAATCTTATTGTCTATTTCCGGAAGTGATCTTTCCGCGATAACAAAGTCCGATCGACCTAATTCTACGGAAGACGTTGCGCTTCCACTATCGATCTTCTCAGTCATGGGACATTCGAGCACCTTCTTCTGGCTCTTGTCAATCATCGCATCGACCGATACGTCACCGCCGCACAACGGAATATTATTTCCGGTGTTGTTGTCGGTGTTTCTAACATCAGCTATTTCGTCCGTCGCAACAACTTCTTGACCGTCGTCAGCGTGTTTAATCGACTCGACAGCAGATCCGTTCCCTTCTTTCTCATTTTCGTCCGACGAACGACTGAGCTGATAATCTTCCTTGTCCACGCTAAAATCGGAGAGAGCGCATTCGTGACGACCGTCCAACGACGTCATCCAGACGTTATTCGCTGACGAGGTCGTCTTTGAATTTTCGTCGTCGATTGTTCCGTCCTCTCGTGAAGCAACTTCCGCGCTAGCCGCGGCAATCTCATCGCTCGTGATCTCTGAATTAATTTTAATCAATTCTGTATTATCTATCGCATCAAGATCTGTATTGTTCTTGTGCTTGGTTTCTGTCTCGTCGGGTTTGATGCCGTCATTCGTATGTCCGTCAACCCTAGAACGATCCTTCTTTAACGTGACTACGCCGCGACTACAAAGAGGTTGAACCTTTACAACGTTGTCGGCATCGATATAATCTAATTCCACGTCGCTATTAGCCGTCAATCGATAATTCTCCCTCGGTTCGTTCTTGTTACTAAAATTAACTCGATCGGAACTTACCTCGTCATTACTAACATCTATCGTCGATCTGTATCTTTCGTCTAACGCGCTCGTATCGCCCGAATCTAATCTTACATCTATCAATTCGTTTTCGGGAGTCATCATTTTACTATCGCTATCGTTCACGGCGCTTTCTCTAGTGGGCCAACAACATTCTCCCAGTCGAAGTTCGCTCGAACTCTGCGTTGCTCTCGCGCGATCTTTTTTCGAACTTAAATCTACGTCAGCAACATCTGATTTAAATCGCGGATCCGTTTTACTTTTCGCTACGCTATCATCTAACAATCCGTGAATTGTTTTCGATACCAATTCACTCGACGGGCCGGGTTGTGTTCTCACTATCCTACTCGAATCTATATTTACATCGACAATTTCTTTTGATTTCACGATTTCCGATTCTCTTTTACCATCAGCGACGCTCGCCGATCTGCGATCTTTCAACGTCAATTCGCTGGAACTCGAAAAACTAAGTTCGATCGTTACCGCTGTATCGTTGTTGGGATCTAGATCTACGTGAGCAATTCCCGATCTGAAACCTGAAACCTCCCCCTGTCCAATCGCAGCCTCATCCTTGTCGTTTACGGTCACCCCGTGACCTTCTTGCGGCGAAGAATCAGGCTGCGACATCGCCATCGGCTTGTCAAGCGGACCTACCTCGTCCACAATTCGCGCAATGCCGGTTCCGCTGGCGATGATCTGTTTCGCCTGGCCAGGGTACGCGGCTTTAACTACGTGCTTGACATTACCGTTGTCAACGTTATTGCCGATCGCGCTACTAATGAACTGCTCGCGAGCCACATCGAGTACGTCACCAACCGCATTCTGCATATTCCTACGCAGCACAACCGCGTCCGGCACATCGATGGACGCGGCAATCTCGATCGGGCTCGGTGAGTCCATGGTCACATCGCTGGGCGATGGCGTTAAGAATGCGCTTAGATATCGGGAATCTATGTGCAGGTAATTGTTCGCGTTCGGCGACGACAATTCCAACTTACTTCAGTGTCCAAATCGGCAGCAGCAGCGTGAAAAACATTTATTTATTTAGAAAACATAGTTTTTTTCATAATGAAAAACAGAATTAATTATACCGTTGCAAAATTAAATTTGTGCGCAGTATGACACATTTTTTCTTATGATTTTCACACACACTCACTCACTCATTCACGCACGCCGCGCGCGTGCGTGAAAATATATACATACAATAATGTGAGAAGATTTAAACTTAATTGCTTAAAACATTACATAAAGATAACATTCCTTAAAAGTAAAACACTTAAAAAGATTTTTAAATAAAAATAATTTTAAGTAAATCAATGTGCATACATACTTCATTTTTTATATTTTTAATAAAAATTCTTTAATTACATTAATGTAATTACATTAACACATCTTATTGATAAAGAAAACAACAAAATTATTGCGCCAACTGTGTAAACAATAAGTACAATAAATATTTTTTAAGACCATATGAGACAAAACCTATTTTTGATATGTAAAAACCAAAGCCAAAAGAATCAGATTATAGAATAACCGTATAATAGAAACACTAGTGCAAAATTTTGCAATATTTATATATGTACATTTATATATGTACACACATTTTTGTACAATGTAAAAATAATAAAACTAATATTGACATCTGTAATAACTCTCATGATAATAATAATAATAAACATATACTGATAAAAATATTCAGTTTTTTATAATAATAAAACAATAACAACATTATACTAGAGAACTAACACTGGTAATAAATTTAATGATAATAATAATGAATATCTATTGGATATATTCAAACTTTTTATAATAAAAATAATAACATTATACTAGAAAAAGATTGAACACGTTCTTATAATCACGTAATAAATAGTCAGTGAAAAATGAGTTCCAAATGTAATACGTACATTACACAGAAGCCGAGTAACACGAAACTATTATTTTTACAAAATGGATTTAATATTGTGTTCAAAATAATGCAAATAAATAAAAAATTACCATAATCTCAAAGAACTAACGCTCGTGAAATTGTCAACAGAAAATATAAAAGGCCGATACGAGCGCGCCAAATCAACTACTAGACGCCCTGTTGCACGAAGCCTGTGAGCTTCTCTTCTAAGCTTCTCTACCGACGACTGTTCTAATGCCTAATCGAACTGAGGTTGAACGAGCCATCGCACACAATATATTTTGAAACATAACGCTACAGAACCGTATTCGTGATGCTGAGAAAACTCACGGTCAAATTAGTGTCCAAAACTTTGGACAATGGGTTTCGCATAAACTTAGCGAAACCAACTAGACACCTGCATCACTATATATTCACCATATACGTTTTTTATCGTTGGCACGATACAATTTTCAGCCTTTTGTTAGATCGACAAACATCACGGGAAGATAATCATAACTGACATAGGTGAGAGTATGATACGTGCCATGAGGGATTCTAGACAATTAAGCGGGTGTTATTAACATCGTTAGAAGTGGACCACCTGATCAAAACCAATATCGCTGATGTTTACTGAGCTGAGACACAATAGAACGCCTTGTTGCGACTGCGGCAACATGGAAGTGACATTGAGAGAAGAGCAAAAAGTGTCAAAGCTCAACATCAACACCCAAAGCGGAAGTCCCGATATAAGATCGGCAATCACTTAAATAGAGAGATATGCAAAATGTACGAGAAAAAGAAAAAAATGGCAAGTTTATTTTTCGTACATAAAAAAAAGCACAACTGAAAACATTATCATGTTTTTCACTTTGCAAAAATACAAAAGCAATACAAGAATTGTAGAAGCTGCAATTGTAGAATTTTGTGCAGCATAATACACAACAAGTTCTAACAAAACCATATGAACACATGTATGAGAGCACTTTATCCATTATCGAGAATCTGGACAAATTACGATAAACAAGTTAATAGAACCAGAAAATCTCGAAATGCAAACGAAGTGTAAAAACAAATTGAAATATAAAAGATAGTACCGATAAGCTATAGTTCTTTTCTTGAAAAATATTTCAAGATGAGTGCTAGTGTCTCGTTTGCTCCCTCTTTGAAAGATATAACCGTTGATGAGAAAGCAGTTGAAGTACGAGACAGAAGTATTTGTATCCGCACGTCGAAGAGGAGCATTGCGACGTGAATCGGTAAGTACAAAGTACAAGTGTTGTTTAAGATTGTCGACATGTTTTTGGAATACAAGTTGGCTTTTGAGTTAGTGATGGTTACGATATAAAGATAAGACCGTTTCAGCTCTCACAAGAGAAAGATAGTATTTCTCCCATTTTCGAGAATCTAAACAAATAACGACAAACAAAAACTGCTAGAACCACAAATTCTCGAAATGCAAGCGTAGTGTAAAAGGAATTGAAATAAAAAATAGGACCGTTTCAGCTCTCATAAAAAAGAGAGACAGATAGTCGTACCAAACTAAAACTTACTCGGTTTTAGACATTCAGTACAATGTTGTACTTGCATTTGGAACAAATTTTTCAATGACCTGTATTTTTTACACATTTACCAAAGTACTTTTTTTTTATAATTCATGATAAATATTATTATAAAAATATAAGTTACTATTTTCTTCGTACAAAACAGTATAAACAATAGTTTTGAAGACCTATCGTACTTATCACAATATCTTTGAACGATCACCCATTAAAAGTTTAATATGTATGTGTGTAATTATTTTACAAAAACACTGTAATGACGGTGAAGAAAAAGAAGCAGCGTGAAAAAAGTTATCTGAGCCTTCATAATTACACATACACAGTCATCAGTTCGAAACATCCTACGTACACCTTATATAAAATGTACGGGCGTGTTCTTCATCTCAAAAATTTGTAGACTTTTAAGAACAATTGGAAAATATACATTTTAAATCCAAAGAAAGTATGACTTTAAAACAAACAAAAATAGAAAATCAAACAATTTAAACTTTCAAAGGGATCAACAAAAAGATACAAGTACGATTTCTTTTCTAAAGAGGTAATTGATATTAAGGTTAGGCAAACTAAGAGAAAGATTCCAAAATCTTTTTCAAGAAAAAAAGATTTAACGTAAGATGCGATTATGTAAATCACGAGATCTTATCTACGCTCCGTCAAAAACATTTAAATAATCGAAGAGAAGTAAATTACACTGGTCGATAACAATCCTTTTTTGAAAAAACTAAAACTACATTATATCTTACGGATGTTAAGTTATAAATCGAAATTTGATTTGAAAATGTTTTTGCCATACATCATTTCTACAAAAAAGTATTTTTAATAATTTCGAAAAATCAACTATTTTGTATACAAATACACGACTCTAATTTATCAGTTTGTTTTACATAAAAATTTTTAATAGGAATATTTGTCTACAAATGTATAAAATCAAAAATAAATCGGTAATTTGTATTAAAATCGTGATAAACATATTGTCGACGGGTAATCTGCAAACGCATATTTTATAAAACCGAGAATTCTCGTTTTTCGTCGGCAATGTGTCGAAACATCCAAAGTTGTCAAATCTACGGTTTTCTCCAGTGTTATTTAATTCATAACTTAGATAACAAAATTGATGTAGCAGAAAGAACATATGCAAAATAAATTTAAAAAATTACCATTAATAAAAAATGTTTCTGATTTAACATTACTAAAAAAAAAAACAAAACCATCTAGACAAGCTTTATTTAAGACTCACATTGTTGTGTCTAATGGTCTTGTGTCGTAGATCTCGTGTTTGTAGATATAATCGATGACGGAATCCTGCAACAAGTACCTAACGCTCTCGCTGCGTTTCAGAGCTCGTCTGATTCTCGTTGAACTCACTTCATTCGGAATCCATTCGGTTACGATACAGATATTGTGCTAAAAATGAGAAAAAAGACATTACTCACATTATATATAGACTTAACGTAACGAGAGATCGTAGAATTTTATTTTTTATCGCACCTACCATATGCTTGGACAAAATGTCCGAATCGTAAATAAATTTGTTGGGATTGGAACCTTCTCTAGTAATGACAACAAGACCGTGCTCACCGACAATTGCGTCAATCTATAAAATAAAAATTGACTCACTTCTTTGCACTTGCTAGTCTTACATGTGCTAATTACAATTAGCAATATTTTTCAAATTAAACTCGAGCAATAGTCTAAATAAGCAAAATTATGTTGTAGTCGCGCTAGTCGAGATTTTGACAAGTTCCGACGGATCTCGAAGAATTTCGAAAAACATACAACTCACATCTTCTTCAAGCCAAAGTCCACAAATGCCAAAGCTTTCCAGAAGATCTGCACCACATAGCAATTTGATTTGTATCGGTGTATTGTCTGAATTGTTTTTTACATTTTCTGGGATCCATTCCATGTCTTCTATCTGCAAGTGATGTTTGATGTCATTGGAATTAGATAGAAAGGAGTTGAGCAGATTCTGATGGTGCTGCAAGCTCAGGCGAGTTTTGGTCCAGCAATGTTGTCTGGTCTCCCATGTGCTCAGCCGAATCCAGTCATTATTATGCAATGCCAATCGTAACATCGCACATCTATGCGTTGCGCTGGCAAGCTCTTTTTTGGCATATGCATCATGAACCGGAGAAATTACTCCGCCAACAACAACATGTGTGCCCATTCGATGCAGATGATCCCGAGCAATCTCTGAAATATACAGAAACCATTTTAATGTCAAAAGTTTAACAAAAAAATATTTTATTAGATTGTCCCAAAGGTTTATTTCCAACCTGCACGAAGCTGCCTTATCTGGCAGTGTTTATATAAACATGCAATCTTATTTCCGACTGAAGACTAAAAAGGATAAGGACAACTGCTAATAACAGCAGTTGGTGAAAGTTTCAAAAGAAACTTTTGGGACAACCCAATACTTACTTCGTATATCTGTAAATAAATTAAAACACAAAAGTATAAAACTTATTGTTGAATATATATAATATGTACATAATTTTAATTATTTATATACTTATTCTTAAGCTAAAAAGAAATTTAAAATCAATGTTTTATTTGTAAATTATAAAATATGCGTTTTCATGCTTCGATTAAAAAAAAAAAAAAAACGAAATAAATCGCAAAAGGTGTAAACAACATGAAAAACCCTGCTAAATATGGCCGCCCGTGATCAAGTCAACGCTACAAATGCTTTAAAACGTTGTTATACAGTTGTTATACAGTCTACATCTGATAAAAGAATAAAGACACAGAATAATACAAGACAAATTTATGACGCTACTTGCGCCTTGTGACCGCGATCTTTGTACATCCTGTGGAAATCAATCGAACATTTGTTCGAAATATCTCGCCTATATTCCCGTTCGCATTTATGTCCGCATTGTCCCGCCACAGTTAACCAACATCAAATCGACCCGTGTACTTTGCAAAGTTGCTTAATCATTCGATCGAATTGTCAGCGAAAAACAAAGCTCAACATTGTGAAAACATTGCGAATGAAACATAAGCGTAGTCCGTATGATTTCAACAAAGACGAATAGTTGAATGTGTGATTGCTCGCCAACTTGTTATCGCGTTCTTCCGTCGCATTCGGCTTTTACTACTTGTCACAGAACACTGAAAACGTTACAACAGATAGCGTTTGAAAGTAGCTTTGTAGTCACTTGTACTTAACTTTTTTTTTTTTTTTTTTTAATCTATTGTTTTGAGACATGACAACGGCATAGCGTATTTATTTATTTCCAATCTATCAACAACGAAATCGACATGCGTATACGTACCGAACATCCGCAGATGCATGTTGGTCGGTGGATTGTAACTGCCGCACGACATCAAAATTACACGCGTGGGCGCCATTTTGCGCGTTCGCCACTCGCTGTCGCATCGACGGCTGGCCGCACCCCCGTCACCGTTCACCGGACTCGAAACTTCGCAAGCTCCTCTCTCGTTCTTCGCGAGGTACCCGCCTCTAATCGGAAGACGATTGTTGTACGACCATTTTTTACGGTAAAATGTTACCGCACACGTTGCAAGGTCGCGCCACCAGGAGGGTCGACTGTTCCTTCTGGAAAGAGCATGAAACTGATGAACCTGCGTCGTTATATATATACACATATGTTACTCGAGTTACGTTAGGGGGAGTGCGCGTCATCGGCGCAATTGCGTCGTTCTATCCTTGTTTTTCGTCAACGTAGCGCTAGCGTGTTTTTAGAATCGTCGCTCGATCCTTCTTCCTTGTAAAACGTAGAACGAAGACAGATACACTCGATTTAATTAGAGAAGAGAATTTCGACGGACGAAAAAACTCGTCCCCGTTTCGCGCATTTCTCCTACTAAAGTCTTCTTGCTTCACAGCCATTGGCTGTCAGCAAGTGTTCCACCAATCCCGCACGCAACTCTATCCCTACTTTGCCCGCTTTTCTTCCCCTATTGTACAATTCTCTTCTCTAATTGAATCGAGTGTAGCGCTGGTTTACTGGGCGGAAAAGCTATTAAGCCCGTTCTACATTGATCGCAAGCGCAAGGTATAGATCTCGTAGAATTGACCAATCACGCTGGTCAATTGGCTGATTTGATCAATACGATTAGTCAATTCTACCAGACCTGTTCCTTGCGTTTGCGCTTGCGATCAATGTAGAACAGGCTTTACAGTTTTTTATTTGGCCCCTGGCCGCTCTCAGGCCCGAATTCATAGTCGTCTCTCAGATCTCAGATCTCATCTCATCTCTTTCCCTCTCTTTTTCTCTCTCTCTTTCTCTCTCTCTTGAGATCTGAGATCTGAGATCTGAGAGACGACTATGAATTCGGGCCTCAGTCTTCATTCTGCTTTGAGTCTCGTCCGCAATGGCGCAGCTCGTCGCAGAATTGACCAATGAGGTCGCGATGTTTCGTTGATTCGCCGCGTCGTCATTTAGGCGTGAAGATACCGACTAGCAATTATTTATAGTCGAAGGTCAAGCGCGCTACGAGCGGCCATTGCAGACAAGCCTTAAAATCGTAACAATGTCGCTTCAGCCAATCAGGATTTCGCTCTTGCGTGTTTGAAAAGAGCCGAACTGATTGGCTGCCATGTGTTGACAACGGGGGCAATTCAGTTCGGAAACATTTACCACAGTACTGTCTCACAAAATTGTCAAAATATTTGTATCCTCGGTGAGTATACAGTTCAATACTAAAGTCCAAATGTGACGAATTTAGATGCGATGATACTTTTTCAAGCAAATAATTAATCACGTTCAATTTGGCATAGCCACACTTCAGCGCAATTAGAATGAAACTTGCGAAAAAAATTTAGGAGTTTTTTTTATTGCTCTATTTCAAATTTTGATGTGCTTCACACATTTTCAACAAAAACTTAGTGGCTGTGCTGACTCAATTGTTAATTTTTCTTCTCAACATTAATCTCGCAATTAAATTTACATGCGCGCACGCACTTGAGAACTCGTATCGAACTTACGTGACATACGATGTCACGTTTCTCTACGTGACGATTGAACACGCACGTATGCAAATATGTTAAAGTTTCTTTTATATATATATGTGTATAGCTAAACTTTTTTTCACAGTTTACTTGTTCTCGAGATATCGGCCGATCGTCAGATTTCTTCACACCTGTGAATTGCTGAAAACCAACGTGGGATATCCAAAAATAAACGTGACTCGACATATCCACACGTACATACACCGCGTTTTGTAAAATTCTTCAGTAATTTCGTCAAAGGTGAGAAATTGATCGGAAAATATACTAAATACTTAAATAAAACAGAAACTACTTAAATAAAAAAGTAGTCTTTTTTTTATCTACCGCAAAGTTTTTTGTTTTCTTACTTTACGCAGATGACAAGAGATAGGGATTGATTCAGTAATACACAAATCTAACTTTATTCACATTTTTTTTTTTTTTGTCGTTTCTTTCCGCTAAATCATCGAGGAAATGATCTTTGAGAGAACAGAAACCTCTGCGATACGAATAGCAATTACAGTAAATATGTACAATAATATATAATAAGTGATGGTTGCCTTTGTGTTCTCCAATAAATCCGTCTCTTCGCCATATATACTCGATCTACGACAACCGATCCGCGCGCGACGGCTTCGAACCGCAATAAATCGCAAAAATCGTTCTCTCTACTCTCTTTCACACATCCATCTCTATCTAAGCATTTGACCACTATCGATCATCGAATACCGCAACAGTATATCGACAAACTGACAGAAAAAAAAATGCTTCCACTATATAAATTCGCATCGTCAAACTTTCGAATCGTCGATCGAATTCTCATTCGTTTCCACGTCATCGCACAAAACTCCATTCACGCAATCAAATCACAACAAAGCTCGCGGCGAGCCACGACGACGTTACGTTTTCCTTCGTTCTGGATCGCATCGCGACGCGATTTGTGAGTACGTCGGGTTTTACTTCGATTTTCAAAATCACGGATCGGATCAATTTTGGAAAAATCGGGTGCGATCCTCGCACGAAGGAGAGACGGCATCTGGATGCGACCGCGAGACTCTGCGCCGCGATGCAATATGTTTAATTAAAAGCACTCGTTTGTTTTGCGAATGCTCGTTGTCGTGCTTTTTTTCTCGTTTAAATTCCAACAATTTACGAGACAGACATTTCGAGAAAAACATTTTGCATCGCATATTTGTCTCCCCTCCTTTCAATTTGCTTTATTATTGCGACCACTGTGTGTTGCACTCGAAAATTTTATTTTTGTTTTTTTTTCTTTTTATTTAGTCTCAATTTTTTTATTCGCAAAATTCACAAAATTCTGTACTTCTTTTGTTTCTTATAAACATAGATTGGAAACACTGCTAAAAAGTCCTGCGTACACACGCACGCACACGCTCTCTCTCTCTTTCTCGCACGCATTTACATTAGCATTCAAATATTATATTACGACGTTTATATCATTTCTCATTTCTTCTGTGTCTCTTTTAAATCTCCGTCAGCACACGCACACGCTCTCTTGATCTCGCGTTCCAAGTCTCGCTCGTTGGTTCGTACAAGATGAAACGAGCTTATATCTCTGTGTATATCGAATATTCAGAATTCTGTTGTTTTTTTGTTTTTCTCTTATTCCGCGAATATTCACATGTTACACGCGAATTCGAACTTATATCAGCTTGGAAGCAAGTTACATTTTAAAGTGAGAAAGATATGTTTGATATCTCGCGCACGAAACCGTTTACTCTTGACCTTTTTCATATTAATTTGAAAAATTTGTGTTTTATACATGTGTAATTTTTTTTTTTTTTGTTTTTTTTTTGCTTCGGTTCATAAAAGATTTATTAAACATCGAGCTCCGTTCCTCAGACTTATATTCTGACATCGATTACACATTCAATCATGTTATACCTTCACCTTTCCCTCAACAATCGGCAGACGCACTTGATCGTGATGCAAATTTTTCGATTTTATGGCAAGCACGCACGCGCACACACACACACGCTCACGCGCGCGCACATACATACACACACACACATATATATATCACTGGACGACATGACGCAGTTTAAAATGTCGGAAATCCGAGCTCTACAGAAAAAAAGAAAGAACTTAATCGACGGTTAATACAATTAGCCCAAACCACAGTTACATCGTTTTTTTCATCGTACTTTTTATCATATGATTTGTCTTTTTTCTTACTTTTTTGGTTTTTGCTTTGTGAACATTTAAAAAATGTCGATTTACTTAGAGTTTTCTCCGTTGTGTTCGGATTATATGTGTGTATACATGTACATGTATATATCTGTATATAGATATATATATGTACACATATATATATATCTAGATATATATATATTTGTATATATATATATATATATATATATCTAGAAACGGTAAGCCCACCAACTTTTGCGCGTAACTGCGAAGGTCCGGTATAATAGATTTCCAAGTGCCGACATTACCTTCCTCGTCTTCGACTTATTTCGGGCCGCACATTGGATTCTTATACGGTTTTCGAAGTATTATCTAGCTTCCTAATTTTCTACTCACTTTGTGGATCCTCGAAAAAACCCTTTATAATATAATCCTCTTAGACTGGTTTGTTTTTTGTTTTTTTTTTGTTTTTTTTGTTTTTTTGTTTTTTTTTTTTTTAATGTACTTTTAAATTGTTTTTTGTTTCGACGCCCTTCCGATCGTTCCGTTTGACACAGCTCTCTCACACAGCTGTGATCGTTCAAAAGACCATCAGAAGAGAATTATTACCAGTCACAGAAGACCGTTGTGTGTTTTGTGAGTTTACTTTGTATTGGACCTTCAAAAATCTTTCCTAATTACTGGAATATTTCGATCTAAGATTTTTTTCACAGTTGTTGGTCTTTTGGTGTATTACCCTCTCGCGCGTACCCTAAGATCTACCCTCGCGTTCAATTTATCCTCGTCTCTTTCGAATATTTTCTTTTAGCTGAAAAAAATCGTTCAATTTTCTCGATTTTCAAGGTCTGAGAATCCTTCGAGTATCTCAGGAGTCGAAAGTTTTGCTACGCAAAAATTGACGAGATTTCGCAACAACCCTCAGTAACAGGTCTCTCGCTTCGCGCTTCGCTTCTCGTTTATTATCTTCATTTTTTTTTTGTATTTTTTTTGTATTTTTTTTTGTATCATATTACATTATTATCACTGCCTTCTCACATGATAAATCTCGCAAGAATTTTATACTATTTCTCCCAGTTCTTTTTCTTTTCTTTTTGTGTATCGTTTTCGTCGCGCCGATGTGTTCGAAGATCGTCCTCCGGAAGATCGTCTTGTCTCGCATTCTCTCTTTGTGTGAGTTTGTACACGAGAGGAGATACGAGAGACTGAGTGAGAACCACCGTCATATCCACTATTGCGCAATACTCTCGCGTGGCTCAACAACGACCGAGAAAAGGGACCGCACTTTTCGTCTGAAGGAGTATCGCCACGGAAAATTCGCACACTCCTCTCTCTTCACTCTCTCCTCTTTTTTTTTTTTTTTTTATCTGTATTGTATGCTTTCCTTTATCTTTTGTGTTCTACTTTCGTCTCTGCAAAACATCTCGCGTTCTAATTTACTTTTGTTTTTCCTCACCTTTCTCTCGCGAACACATTGTCTTGCTTACACATGTGTAATCAAGAGCTTGTTTTCGTTTCTCTCCTTGACTTGGTTTTTTTTTCCATTATCGTAGTCTATCCATGTAAATTGCTTCACTTTAGAAGATAATACATGAAACTACTCGGAGCGTTGCGTAACTATCGCTCAAAATTATTGAGCCATAGATGACCGAGAGAAGAGAAAGAAAAAAATCAAGCTCTTCGTATATAGAACATTCAAAAGGACGTGCATACCTCATCTCCGCGGACTTCAAAGGTGTGCGAAAAAAAAAGAAGAATGAAGGACGATCTTCGAAATCGATACGACTAGTCGATCTCGGCGATTTTGTTTTCAAACAACTTACACGAAAAATTCGTCGTTACACTGCTTTCTTCTCACAAATGTGTACTGCGCGTCTCTCTTTAATCATCTAAACAATGAAAGCGACAAAATCTCGCACGATGAAGAAGGTGTCCCCGAGTGACACTACGAAAGATTACTTACAATTAAATTTAAATTTAATTTGCATAAAAATATTGCGGAAGTAAGAAAATTCGAACTTAATTCCTCTCAAGAAGGTTAAATAGAAAAATTCAATTTCTTCGACATTTTTTCTAATCAAACAAAATTGAATCTACGATTCACATGTATTTTTTTTTTTTTTAATTAAATAATTTTATTTTGTACATGTGTTTTTTATTCATTGATTGCAAACCTTCTTTGGTAAATTGGACACGTAAAAATAAACAACATTGCAGTCGTTGCGAGAATTAAAACACGTTGGGGAATTAAATTCGAACGGCAACAGTTGGATATTTGTTAGATTGAAATTCGAATTTAACTGAATCAGAATTAAATTCGAACTGAAATCGTCGAGTTAAAATTAAGACTATGTTTGATTAATTCGAAAATTAAATTTAAATTTAATTCGCATTTTCCACGCTAAACATCGCATCAACTAAGTTCTTTATCTATTATATATTCTTTAAATTCTTATTACAAGTACTGTAGTGTAGTAGTAGTAGTGTAGTAATAGCAGCGATAGTAGTAATAGTTATAGTAGTAATATAATAATAATAGTAATAGTATTTAATAGTAGGTTTTCCTTTTTTTATTCCTTTTCTGCTTAAGTTATCTTTTTTTTTTTTTTAATCTTTTAGTTTTTCTGATTTCTGATAATCTAATAGACATCTAAAAATAACACCCATTTTTGTCATTACTATTTGTATTTTTACGGTTTTTTTTTCTCTCTTTCTCTCTTTCCTTCTCTCCTCTGTATTTCTCGCTTTTCTCGCTGTATTTCAAGCAAGCGTTACTTAAGGGACTCCTTTGGAAATTTCATCATGCGCTCGAGGACCTCCTCTCTCTCGACGTTTGTATTATTATGAAAGAAAACGATGTGACACATCACTTACGAAGAGATTCAATGATTAAAATTACCAAACACAATAATATACAATCTCAAAGTATTTTAACATTGACATCGGTTAACGATTGATGTTGACAATAACCAGGTGACAATAATTATATATTATTGGTTTACGTAATGTGATCGATAATGCATCGACTTAAGAAAAGATTTCTTGATAAAAAAAAATCATTTAAAAGAGAATTCATTCTACTTGTTGTGTGATACTATTTTTTTTTTTTTTTTTAACAAAAACCTTGTATCTCTTTAGGATATTGCGTAAGTTCTCTCATAAGAAACTAAATAGATGTTCGTATATTCTACGTTTCCGAATCTTGATGATAACTTTTTGATAAATTTCTAAGTCTAAAAAGCGACTGCTCACTCTTTTATTGTTACAACCCCAATCGTTTGTCCCAACTTTTATTAGAAAACATTTTTTTGTTATTGTCTTCAGTCCCGCTTTAATAACGAATATTATTCTGCCTAATTCAAACGACAATGTGTTCACTGTAACGATTTAGTTTCGCGATCATATTCTTCTCTCGTTTTATATTTAATCCTAACAATTTTAACGCATTACGACAGTTCGTATATAAATATGCGTACACGTTTTTTGTTTTCACTACACACTTCTTGCGATATTTTTCGTCGAAAAAAATAAACTTTGTGAATTGTTTCAGATCACAAAAAAGACTACAATTTGTAATTCACAAAAATGTTATGAATGTATACAAATGTGTTATTTTAGACAAAATTCGAATTTATCGATTTATTTATTACAAATCTTTGTAAAAAAAAAAAAACAAGCCTAAAACATTTAAAAAAGAAAACAATATTTATTACTGAACAAGAGACTAGCAATATTAAAAAATATATAAAAATAAAATACAATTGCTTAATATTGGCCCTCAACATGATTTAAATTAAAGGCAACTTAAAATTGATGTCAGAAAAAAATGTTTTATGCTTACAAAAGCAATTGTGTTTGCTCCTTTTTCGATTTCTGTGCAGAGGTCTCGTTTACTTTTGCGCTCACTTGTTTATTATTTCTTTCCTTTTTTTGGGGGGGGGGGGATTTATTATAGTTCTTTGTAATTATTGTTTTTTTTTGTTGTGTGATACTTAATAATTATCTTGTTTGTCTTGCGCGCGTTTCTTTCGTTTCCTGTAAAAAGTGTTTTCTGTGCTTTTCCATTTTGGCGTACGAAAATCAACGGTGTTATACTTCTACTATTTCTTTTGTCCTTTGTTTCAATAATCGAGCATGGGAAACGACTGCCACGTAGTTTCTTGAAGTGATAAATCCCAAATATAAAGAACAGATAAATTACTTCACAGAACGTAATTTATCTTAAAATTAATAGTTTAATGCTGTTAAACTTTTCTCATTTTCAGAACGGTATATTAGTTCCGGATATTGCCAACCAGTTACTTTGTTTGTTAACAACATTTGTGTTAAACAACTCTTCTAATACTGGTGTAATAAAATAAATAATGAAATTAATTTTGAAGTGTGTGTACGTAATTTAACGAGAACGGAAAAAAAGACAGGCATCGGACTGCACACAGTTATCGCAGCTGTAAAACCCGCCATTTGTAATTGTGATGTGTATTTCGCCGTGATAGTTTCGTGCACCAACCAATATGATTTAACTATTAAACGATTGTTGATACAACAATCGATACACGTACGATCTAATATCAAAAACCGTAGTAAGCCTCGCTAAAAATATTTCGCCTGGCGTGGTCACGTTTCTGGCGGGATTTGACTTATTCTGTATGCGTGTGTATGTGTGTGTGTTCTTGTAAATGTGTTAAACTCGCAATCGCTTTTTTTCAAATACCTATCTCTTTTTCTATTAGCTGCTGCTTCGCTTCTTTGTGTATGTGTATAAATTTGTGTATAAATGTGTGTTTGTGTGTATATGTGTGATATTTATTTATGTCCTTCCTATTATTTACTCTCTATTATATAATCCATTTATTAACATTAACAGTTAACCCTTTAACTCAGATTGAACCTGGTTTGAGTATACATTCGATTAAGAAGTCTCCCGAAAAAGTTTTATTTTTTACAAATTTAGACTCAATATTTTCACTTTTTTAAAGCATTTTTTTTATACATGATTACAATCTTCAACTTTTAAAATTTAAGATCCCACGACTTTTCGAAAAAATTGTACAATGACCGTTTTCCTTAAAATTCTTTTATAATCTTACATGTGTGCTCTCTCTTATTATATATATACTTTCCCCCGATTAATTTCTATTATTCCTTTTAGGATATTTACTTATTATATAATACTGTACACACACAGAATAATAAAAAAAAAGTATAAATTGTTTCTTATAGTTTCAGATCATTTTTTTTTTAATTTTATAATGATAAAGATTTTTACAGATTTCAACTTTATACATATTAAAAATTTTTTCTTTTATATATATATATGTGTATATATATATATATATATATATATATGTATATATGTATATATGTATATTAATCAATTTTACGACATTATATTAGTGATACAATACTGTATTTTATATTATAACATAAAAGCAATAGAACAAATTTAAAATAAATAAAATACAAAAGAAACATACATACACATATTTAATAAATAAAAAAAGTAAATAAAAAAACAAAGTAAACACAAATAAAAATGCATCAAACAAAATATTTTCAAATTAAACATAAGTTTGTACATACATGTAGGTATGTAGTATTAATTTTTGTCATAGCCTGCGTTTACAAAACTGTGACAGATTTAATTTGCTTCAGCAAATTGCACACTTTCTTCTTCGCGCGAATGTCGCCATCGCGTCTAGAAATCTACAAACTAAAAAACCGAACTTATTGAATTAACAAACGTTATTTGTTTAAGTTGCTGGAAAAATATTTAGAAAAAAAATATTGTACCAACGCGATGAGAAAAAAGGCACTCTCTCTACTCTCTAAATCTTTTTGTGCAGTTTAATTACACATTTTTCATGCTTCATATATCCGTAACACCAGGAAAAAAGTTAAAGGGTTAACTGGCATACATATTCCTTGTTGGAATATTTTCCGAATAATTATGCGCGCTGATCAAAATAAGTTATTACTTCCACACAGTCTATATCCGTTTTCAGAGATCATCTGTTACATTTTGGTAATCAGTCTATTCATTATCGCTCACAAAGCCGACTTAGCAAGAGACATTTCTTGTCCTTTTTTTCTTCTCCCTTTCAAAAGTCACAAAAATCTTCCGACTCAACACCCCGTGTAGATTAGAAATAGAAAAAGCGCGTGTCATTGAATTAATTTCTTTCAATATGTGGTACTCGATGCCTCGTGTCATACGTTTAAGTTTCTAGCAATTTTATATTCCTATCTTTTTTTTAAGTTAAAAATAACTTTACTTTTTTCGAAAAGAAAGACAAAAAAGAAACATTACTCTGTGCAATAACATATTTGTTTTTGCATAAATATGCGCAAAGTGCCAATGTATAGTGCTGTTCTCCACAAAACCTAAGATTACATTGCGTGTTGTAACGTCGAAATGCGAACTCGATAAAAATTATAAATGAACTTCGATCCGTAATCTAGATTCTTTGCTTGCCTGTAAATCCAGTCCTCGTGACGAAGAAAGACGTCGCAAAACGATAAAAAGTCGGTACACATCAGTCCCGTAAACACCCCACGAGGGATTTGCGGAATTTGTACTATTCAAATGTATATCTCGAAAAGTGTCCCTTATTTCTTCGAGTTTCTATTCAGTCAGCAATCTATCCGTTATTTGATTGCATCTGTCACATTGTTTCTTTCTTCATAGTGATGAAAAACCAAACTTTTAAACATTCTCTAAGATTTCGTGAGTTGTTTTCTTAAATTATGTTTTAACAAACATTACCGCATTTTTTCTCTAATTTTCGAATTTTTCTATAATTTAAATTAGTTTTCATAATTTAAATTAGTTATAATTTAAATTAGTTTTTTAAATTAAATTTAATACATATATTGTAAAATTTTTTTAAATTAAATTTAATATATATACTGTAAAATTATATAAATAATTGCACATTAAAATAATAATCTCTTAAGAATTATTTTTCCGAAATTGGATTTTCTTTTCAGAACGAAATTAACTGAAATTTGACGTAAGCCAATTGGCAACAATTTGTGATGTAACTTCTCATCACAATTTATGTACATAAATAAGGGACACTTATATATATTTATACATATGCATAATAAAACGTCACTTACATCATAATATAGAGTTATCGATTTAGATTTTGTTTTTTTTTTTTTTTTTTATACTTTGTCTTGCTCACTTAATTACAGAACGATAAAGAATTAATACACACGCGTGTATGTATGTATATATGTATTTATGTATGTTTTCTTGTGTGCTGTGTGTCTGTATTGTAATCTACTAATCGCAATTTATTATTTATGGAGAAAATCAGCCGTTTTTTTCTTATTTTCTCATCTTCACTGTCTAAAAATGTTCCTTCCTTTCATTACTTGTTTTTCTCAAATATACGGTAGTAATATCAATAGGACTTGCTTAAAGACAAGTTTCCTTCGCTTAATCGCAACGGCAACATTCTCACCACATAAAAAAAGGTCGGGGATTCAACCCTTATTTGTGATGTCCAAATCGGACATCTACTCTCTATTTTTTTTCCTCGTTTCGATGCTGAGATCATCTGCCGGCTTTGTTTTGTTCATTCTTATTGTGCTTCACTCTACCTTTCGACTGTCAACTGAGAAAATTCACAACTGACTCTTGATAAAAAGATAAACATGTGTGTGCTTAACTGCAACGAGGTGGCTTCGACTCGGTTGTCATCAAACGAATCCTACTGTTCTTTTCTTTCTATTTGTAAATATGACGATGGCGCGGAGTTTTTGTATACATAGTCAAGTTTTGTTTTTGTTGACAAAGTTTTGTATAAATTTCATTTGTTATTTAAATAAAATTTGATGTGATGAAAGATATCTGCGGTTTAGTTTCAGAGAAATAAGTTTATATTTTACCAAAAATAATTTATATATATTATATAATTTTGTAAACAAGCCTATAATGTATAATATATATATATATATTATATATATGTATACGTAATATTTTATACTACAAAAATAAGTTTTTATTTTATAATTTCTCAAAGCGTATTACACAGTTAATTCCACAAATACTGCACATATAATTTTTGAACTTATTTTTGTGAATCACTAAAAAACAATTTTACGACTAACTCTTTATAGAATATAATTTTATTATGATCTATTTTCGATATATATTACAAATTATTTTTTTAATACTTAACTTCATCGTTTTAAATTAAGCAAATTGCTCCATAAATACTTTTAAAACTTTATTAAGTTTTTTGTAATAAAATCATAAAGTAAATTCTTTTCCATTTTATAGTTTTTTTTTTTTCTAGAAAAACTATAAAACTTCGTGAATCTATTTTAAAGTTTGCCTGCTTTGTACACGAACTAATATTTTATAAATAAAGTTCTAAAATGTAATTTTATTTTTTATCCTACATACTAATCCTATCTCTAAAAGACATCTACTTTAGAAATTTATTACAAGATAGAATATAGAAAGAAGAGAACGAGAATTAATACGAGGAACAATCTGCATTGTTTAAAACAATGAAATTAGATGATTCCTTAATTAAAGTTCTCAAAACAGTTTTAATAATATATTACTAATTTTTATATATTACTAATTTTTATCTCAAGTAACTTACATGAAACTAAACCGAGAAAATACGTTTCAGTTGTTAAAGTTTTGAAACAGTCAAGTGACAATATTATCATTTCTTGCGAAAATTCCAGATCCAATTTGTAACAAAATGAAAAATTTCGTCATATATTTGCTTAACCTTCTGATAGTTTTCATTTTTCACTTTGTTCTTCTCTCTCTCTCACCTGCATTTTCTTTCTTTCTCACTCTATTTCACCACTCAATAATTTACAAATGTTCGATAATTTACTGCCTTCATTTATACTCTACATTCTTTCGACCGTTCTTGTTACATTTTCTCTCCTCTTTCTGTCTTTCTAGTCTTTTTGAATCCAATATTTATTTTTCATGCTGTAGTCTTTTTGTGCTAAAACGTTAAGTAATCGGTGGCTCATTTCTTCGTTATATTTTTTATAAATTTTTCTTGCTTCTTCTTCCGTTTTTATCTTTTTAAACTTGTTTGTGTCTTATATTCTTTATGTTTTCTTCTTCTTTCTCAGATTTTTTTCATTTCAGAAAATGTTGAACCGCAATCTCTTAGTTCATATTTACAACTTCCGGAAAATCGCTAGATTTTTATTAAGTTTACAAGTAATATATATTTATCTAGATGTTTTTCCGGACGTCGTTTTCTCTCAGGATATAAAACATAATTCGCGACAAAATTATGTTCTATATTCTTCTCAACACTCTTTCTCTTCGTAATCAATCTTTCTTTTTACCACTTCCACTTTTCGAAAGAAATTAATTGTGTCTTTTGATATTTTTTTTTTTTTTTTTTTTGCGGATTAATTGCTACATGTTTTCTTTCGATTTAGTCTTCCTCGGATTGCAGATTTCAATAAAGATATCGAAGACCTTTCTTTTTCTTTTTTCATATTGCATGCTATAACTGATATAACAGAATGGTGTTTTTTTTCTCTTCTGCATTATGATCTGCGGTAAAATCGATTCACACTTTAGGAAACGTCACGTCGCCGTCACGTCAACGAACCATCAAATTTTTTCACACCAGGCCGATATTCATAGTCGGAACTTCTATTTAAGATCTCGTCTTAAGTTTCTCTTCAAACGAACGGTTTCAAAGAAACGGTTGATATAATTTCATAAGATAAACTTGAACTCGGACTATGACGATCGGTCGTAAATGGCCTGTAACGGTTCGCGAACGTTGCTGTAATGCAGCGTTAATGTCTCAAAGAATATTTCGACGTGACGCAACGTTGCCACAACGCGTAATAACGTGTGAATCGAGCTTTATCCGAATTTATTTTCCGATATTTGAAATCTCTCTTCCATTCTCTAAAACTCAAGCAACGCCTGAAGAACTTTTTGTTTTTCTTCGAAACTTTGCTTTGTTAAACCAGACCATTTTGGAAGGACAAAATTTTATGACTACTAAATTTAAATGTATTATATACATACGTATATGTGTGTTATATACACACACATACACACACATATATATATATATATGTTAGAATATATATGATATCTCGCACACGCCGTCAATTTTCATACGCCTTGATGGATCTTCTTTTCGCTGTATCTTCCCCTCCCTTGTTGTGTTCTCTTTTTTTTTCTTCAGTCACTTCTTTCATCGCGCCGCATGTTTATCTGCAAACAGTGCAGAAGGAACAATGTGAGGATTTATTTGTCCAACATTTTTGCCTCCCCTCTTACTCTAGTAGTCGCGTATACGCGCGAAAGAATTTCTCATATTTTTAGCATGCGTTTTTTTTTTGTTGTTTACTCATCATCATCGTGCAGCGAAAACAATTAGACAATTATATAATTGTCGAATATGACACATCTGATCGAGTTTTCGTAAGCAAAGATTACTTCAATTTATTCGCGAGAATAATATGTCTCGCGTTTCTACAGTAATGTTATATCTCCTCTCGAAGTAGAAAACTTTCTATCGTTTCGTGTTAAATTTAATGTGTACACGTGAATGTATGTGCGCGCGCGCGTGTGTGTGTGTGTGTATGTATATATATACGTACCTAAAGATTGTCCATCATCTCGGAAAGAATGGAGGTGGACATTGCGACACCGCTATCACAACTACTCTGTACGCTACTGTGATCGTCAGTGTCCGATTGGTTGCTAGTGTAACCAATTACGTCAACTTCATCTGTAACAAAAAACATAAATTTCGCGTTTATCGTCAGATACAAACGTTCGGAAGAGAATTGCGGTTTTTTAGTCACCAAATATATTCGAATCAAAATGTTGAGCAAAATTAAGATTTTCAAATAAGATATTTCTTTGTTTTTTTTTTTATGCGCGAGCTATCGCGGGGCACTACTCTCTAGAGCCGAGTGTTGCGCGGGAAACAAATTAGAAACCCGCTTGTATCGTGGAGGATGACAAAAATACTGAAAATACTTCGATTAATTCGTTTCAACGAAATCACCTGACTTGGAATGTACGTACAAGGAGACATTTGAAATCTGATGTTTCTTTTCTCCTGTAAAAAGCGCTTCTTTTCGTGATATAAGAAAACGCACAAATTGCGGCGCATCAACCGCGCGCACAGATTAAACCAATACCCGCCAAGAATGAATGCCGGCAAGGACGCGCCGTTATTATGACGTCATACCGTCAAATGAAGAGATGATAGGCGACAACGTGGAAGGCTAAGCAAAGACCACAAAAGAGTGACCGGGAAAGAGCGACGGTGGTGGGGAAGAGGGAGGGAAGAGAGCGAAACAGCCGCGGGGTGTACAGTAGCCATGACACTCGCTGGAAAGCACGGCTCGAAGAAGACGAGGGGGTGTCGACTACACTTGCAAGTCACCCTCTCACCCCGCGCCGCACCGAGCCAGGGGTATTTTTCCATAATCAATAACATGCCTCTATTCTCGTCACACTAAGCGAACCAGATCTGCCCTCGTCACCCGTCTCTCCCTTTCCTTTTCTCACCTTCCCCCCCTGTGTTCACGACACCACTAACCTGTCCAGGTGACAGTGATGCTCAAAACAGACGCAAGGAAGACGTACATAATATTTGGAAGTAACACAAACACAAACAAGATACATAAAGTAAGATATTAAATATACATTTTATTAAAATGTTTATAATAATATAATAAAATGTTAGAATCAAATAAAAATAAAATTACAAAAAAAATTTGAATTTTTTGATTGGCTACAAAAATTGATCTTTGGAAACGCGAGCAAAGAGAATAAGATAACGTGATATGAGAAACACTGATGTGAGAGAGAGAGAGAGAGAGAGAGAGAGAGAGAGAGAAAGAGAGAAGCAGTAATTTAAGGATGACACTAGTGACAAAAGAGTTTATTAAAACCAACGTTTTGCGCATCCCCAACTTTCGCATAGAATTTTGTTACTTCTTATCTCTTCAGCACGAGGCATAAAAACACGCGAAACATTTGACGCTTTTGGCTCTACATCTACTTCTCTTAAAAGAAAAACTTTGCTCGTCAAAATAAAACAAGTAAAAAAAAAAAAAAAAACAAGTATATGTCATTGCGTTTCTCGTTTAATTAGTTTTCGTGATTATTACGATAGTAAACATGGCATACGGCAGTTTTCTTGCGTGCCGAGTGCTTATCAAAAAACCGAATGAAACTGTAGAGTGACGAAAGGGGAAGGAAACAACGTCCGTATATACAGTATATACAGTTATACAATCGTAATATTCGTTTGTTATAATTGCGATAATTATTTTGGAAAGTTTAAATAATATTAAAAGGTCTCGGCGTAAAGATTCACGCACGCGAACATTTCACAGGCAACACCTGATATCGGATGCCGTATAAATACGTGTCAATATTAAATTAAACAAATACGCAATTTGAATTGTATCAATGTTCGAACATCGTAAACTTTTATGCACGCGGCATTTTGCCGACGTGTATAAAAGTTTTCCTGTAAAATAAAAAAAAAAAAGAATAATAAAAAAAAAAAACAATTTGCTTGAGCAAAAACGTTTCCCTCAATTCTAAATTGCCAATTTTCGGAACTTTGCTCGGACGATGAACGGATTAATCCAGTCTATTTATACTAGTCGTTGGGTCCCCGATTAAATCTCGATCGTATTTCACCTCAGTATTCGTTCGGTCACATGACGAACGTAAGAAATGCTGTAACGTGCGGTTAAACTCGCCACGTGCAAGTCGAACCGGACAAAAAAAAAAAAAAAAAAACTTGTGTTGAGAAATTGAGTTTTGTTTTTGCGGTAGTTATCAAAGTAATACGCAAAGATATTGACAAGTATATTTTTTCTTGTCAAACTTTTTTTGTTTCAAGAGAAACCAGTACACACGACGTAAAATACGATATGTAATTTGAGATAAATTGAAACACACGAATGTTTTTTAAAGTTCCGACAGATTTTATTTAGATGTGTCACGCAAATGATCGAATCTAAGGAGAAATGCTCTCAAATAGATGCTGTTCTTATATAACGTCAGGATGGCCGAGCGGTCTAAGGCGCTGCGTTCAGGTCGCAGTCCACTTCTGTGGGCGTGGGTTCGAATCCCACTTCTGACAATGATCTTTTTTTAAATTTCGAAAAACAGAATACATTGATGCAATACGGGGAAACGATTATGCATTGCGTGAAATGTACATCGTGAATTAGTTAAAAAAAAAAAAGAAAAATTTCAAAATTGCTTCAATGTACAAAATATATTTGAGACATTCTCTCCTGTGATTGATCAATTCGCTTAAGTTTTTTCCACGTTCCTGTAACCTAATCTAACCTAACGTAACTTAGGTTACTTTTAATCTCCCGCGAAAAAACGATCTCTGACATCGAAAGTTTGATTTGTTCTTTTTCGCTGAACTGATGCAGCTAGTTCAATGAAAAAGAAAAACCCAAGTGTTAGATATTTAATATTGAAAACTTTTGAAAATGTTTCGGTGTGTAAAATGTTTTAAATTGACAAAGTTATGTTTTTATATATCAATATTTTATTTTCAATATTTTATAATAGAAAGATTCTTTTCTAATATATGATAATTTTGACAAAAAAAATAATTTATATTAGAAAACGATTTGCATATTTGGATGTCTTAAAAATGAATCTTTTGCGAGATCTATTGCAACTTCTTCTCGACAGTACTTTGAAGTGGTACCTTAAACAATATACATTTATGAAAAAATAAAATAATAAATTCTTATAAAAAATTTTCAAAACAGAAAACACAATGTATATTGCTGATACAAAACAAAGAAGACAAAACCGACAAAGAGATGTAGAGTTTCAGTCTCCTCAGGATCCTCAACATTTTGCAATACTTACCGGACTCCGAAACAGACGGACTACCCGTAGACCTGTCCGAGTTCCTGCAGCTTCCAGCGGAGCTAGTCGACGCAGTACCGAGAGAGCACTCGGAGATACTGCGCCGTTTCGATAACATCACTGCTGAAGCTGCAGCAGCGGCGGCGGCGGTGGAGGAGCTGCTCGGCGCACTCGTGCTAAGTCCGTGGAAATTGTGAAGAACATGGAAACCGTAGGAGCCGGTCTGGCTCGCCAGCTGCTCGAGTCGCCGTTTCAGATACCTCTGCTCACGCGACAGCTGTTCCTTGTGTAAGGTGTTTTTGCGCTCGCGGTCCTCCAGACTCTGCAATCCGATCCAAATTACCCATTAATTGTAATATCTCACATGTAACGTACATAATATCAAACTCCAAACTAGCGGTAAGAAAACTTTCAAATCGTGATCAATTAAAATTAAAGTTATGTGACTTATTAGTCAGCCGCATCTCTTTGTATGCTTGAAAAAATTGAACTTGCAAAACTGATAGGATCGATCAGTGACGGTTCAACGCGATGTGTAGTAGATAATAAAGGCTGGCAATGGAATCATTTGGCCGAAGACAAGAGATTGCGTTTCGCTCGACAGGCAATGAGAACGTGCGTACGTACGTACGTGTGTGTAAGCGCGCGTGCGCGCACGTCAGTGTTATTGTCAGTTAGCTATCATCAACGTTTCGCGTAGGGAAGTTCCTGGCTACGTACTTTCCACTCGACTCAACATGATTTTACAATGGATATAAAAGGAGGTTAAGGCAAGATACACCTCGCCGTAAAGCGTCGCAAATCGACCGACCTCAGAAGTTAGACTCGGCTGACTCCTACCGTTTATATTGCGTTAGCCTACGCTAATTATAGCATAATTTGACGTCATAAAAGTGGCGTGTATTTTCTATACGCCTTAACATTATTCATACGTAACAAATCCCATGGAATTATCTATCTATCCTATGCTCTATAAATATATTATAATCGAATATAAAAATAGGATTTAAAAAAAAATAGAGAAGTGCAAAATAATTTACGAGAAAAAGTGTGGCAAAAATATTTGCTGAGAGCAAAACGTTACAAAGACAAAAAAGCAAAAAGAGCATAAAAAAGAGATAGATAGATAGATAGATAAATAGATAGATAGATAGATAGATAGATAGATAGATAGATAGACAGATATATATAGAGAGAGAGGAAACAAACAAAAAATCACGCTCCGCCAACTTCGCAACGTACAAATCGCTTTGTCTTCCGGTTATTTCTACATTTTACTTCCTCTGAAATGATATAAACACAAAAAAAGATACTTCCGTCTTTTTCAATTTCTTTTTTCTGTTATACCTTCTTAGCCTCCGTCTATCTTTTTTTTTTTTCCCCCCCGTTTTCTTTAGCTTTCCCCATCCTCCGCGATCTCTCATCCCACGTTCTCTCTTTCGCTATTCACATTTCTTCTTACATCTTGTCAGTGAAAACTTTTTCAACGAGCAACGTCGTCGCTTTGTAAATTATCGACTCGTCTGAATTTATTTTATGCATCGTTCCCGAGTAAAATTTCGAAATAGAATCACGAACAAGTTTCAGTTTACCTTATGTAATCCGGTATCATGTTGTCGTGTTTTTTTTTTTTTTTTTTTTTTAAATAATACGCACACTATTCTGCTGATCTCTCAATGTAATCTTTATTGAGAGAGTGCGGAGAAACATCTCTGAGAGCTAGGCGCAACAACTTAATCCTCTCGAAAAGTATGAACGAGCAAAATATTTGTCTCCTACCTAATATAGACACGTAATGTTTACAAGTTGCTCGTGGGTCAGACTGATGTACGTACACACGTGAGTCTCCCACGCGGATTATGCATGCACGAATGAACAGTAGATATTATCTGAGTGTTTACGTCACTATATACTGTGTGTGTTCGTTGCTATATATCTAATTTTACTTTTCTCTATATCGCGGTCGGTTTTTTTCTTCGCCTAATAAAAATCTACAAATTATAGGACGACGTAATTCTCGGAATTACATCTCGAAAATTTCTTCCAATGATTTTTGTACTTACGCGCATTTTTTTTTTTTTTTATCTATTTTTACCAGAATATTTCTAGGACGATAATTTCTAATTATGCAATTACCAGCAAAAAGATGAAAAAGCAACGTATTTTTATCAGCGAATTTTTCCCTTTTGCGATTTTCGTTTCCTACAACCGAGCTCCGAGATATTTTTTCCCGCTGTAATTTTTACGGTGTAGCTGACTGTAATCACTCACCTTAATAAAACGCTTAGCCTTGGTCAAAAGGCCTAACGTGGTGTGTCTTGACGTTTCGGGCCCAAGTGGTACCAACAACTTGAGCTTTTCGAGACAAGTTCTAAGGTGAGCTCTCCTGTAACAGAATAAAATCACCGCCGTTACAACTACAGCTTAAAATAAAAATTTGTGTTACTGTAACTTCGCTTAAAAAAAGTTTTCATTTAACGTCAGTTTTTTAATTTTATATTTATTTAAAAAAAACTCAACAATATTCACGCGAGACGAAATCTTTTCTAAATTTAGTTTCTTTCTTATTTTGTGCGTAAACACACTTTTCTAGATAATCACGCATGATCTAACGCAACTTTTTTGTTTATCGTGTTCTCTCCTGTAACGATACAGTTACCAGTTAGAGCACGTCTAACCGTTAGCCAAGCTTCACCGATACCACTATATACGGCTATAGGTCGACCTAGGTCAAACGCAAACATTCGTTGCAGTTGCAAAACCACAACTGTGAGCATTGTCAGAAAAAAAAAAAAATAAAAAACCAAAACTCAAATTGTTATCAATTGTTTTGTTGTCGATCAACTTGGCGATCATCAGTTAATTCGTCGACGAGAAAAATAGCACGCCCGTACAAAGCTAGTCTTGTTTTATCGAGTTCACGCAAATAGACACAATCATTACGTTTTGGTTTTAACTTTTGGATTGCCAACGATTTCACAAACCGAAGGACTAATCGTCTAACAAACGAATAAGCGCGAGGTACCGCTTTGGTTCACTTTCACCCGAGTTCGATGCACTCTGTAACGCAATCGCAACGGCACAGTGTACACATCACGTTGAACCGCGGCCAACAGTAGGATCGTCCGAGTTCTCTACGGTCAGGTCTTTAGAAAATTTCTTACAAGCGTTTCTTCAACAAGTCACTGTGCAAGTCGAATAGCAAACAAATAGCAAAAAAAAATAAATAAAAAATATACTTATGTAAATAACATTTTATCAACTTGATATAATTTTCGAAATAGTTTAAAAATAATTTTGCAATTAAAAATCAATTTACACGTTACTACTCTCGTTTTTTTAAAATCGCGGAAAAATCATCGCAGGCTGTTTTGAAAAAGAAGATAAAATAAGCTAGAATTTTATGTCTTCACAAAGACGCGAAAGTGTTCGTTCGAATTTCTTCTAAATTTTTTTTCTTTTTTTATACGAGGACCTCGTTTATATAAAGTAAATCTACGGGCGAGCGTAATCTTGGTATTCCTGCTGGCTACGCAGACCCCACTTGATCGTTAAGAAAGGGCGGGAGAGTGAGAAAGAGAGAGAGAGAGAGAGAGAAAAGAATCCCCAAAGTGCACCTACGTTCTACATCTTCAGATTCTTGTCCCAAAGAATCGAGTAGAGATTCTTCAGTACGGTTGAAGGTAGGTTAGTTTTCTTCCTAGAGATCCCTCCTTCCTGCGCGCACACATACATACAAATATTCCGTTTAGTGATAGGGATATGTTCCCGATGAGAATTCCGTTCGTATTAAGGGTGAGAAGCGGCAAGGCGATAAGAATGAAATAGAGGATCAAGGGAAAGGATCCAATATAAATGATCCCCCGAATCCCACCGACGAGCACAATAGGTGTCGGACACCACGCAAAAGCTTTCTTGCTGACTTGCACATCTTGCGCGCGAACCGATTTGAATCGCCCACACCGCGTCCCCGACGCCATAAAAAAAAAAAAAAAAAAAAGCGCGCACATAGGATTGAGTCGAGTGATCACTTCGACTTTCTTAACAGCTCCGGAACCTCAACTTATCACAAGCAATGTAACAAAAAAAAACATGTAAGAACTTAAAACTGATTTTAAAATTTTGTTCAAACAAATTTCAGTTGTTTCTGAGACTCTCTCTCTTTTTTCTTAATGATAAAACAAAGTTTGGATTCAAAAGTGACAAAGTCTCGAATCTTAAAGCTTAGATCAGACATGGGTCTCTCAGACCAACTCAGAAATTGCGCGTCAACGTTTCTAAAAATAATTAGTTTTTTTTAACGTTTGTATCTTTGAAACTACTAGAGATTTTTTCAATTTGTTTTTTATCGACGCAGAAGTGTTTAAACTTTCGATTCAAAACAAAAGAAATTGAAAAAATATTGATTTTTCGCAGAGAAATTCGATCTTAAAGTCGCGTGGGTCCTACTACAGATCTGGTCTGATAAACTTTGTCGTAATTTTTAAAACCTGACCACGAAGTGAACGTTAATTGCGTTTTTTCAGAATCTTTTAATTTCGATATAATAAATAAAAGTATTAGATACGTATGCAAAATCATAAATTTTCGAAGAGGAAAGGTTCACACAAAAATTCACTTGCCGAATATATCGAAAAAGTCGATTACGCGCGGTAACATCTCGCGTACGATATATCGAATGAATGTTCGATTTCCGCGTCGCGTACTCACTTCCGGATGGAAATGAAAGCGGAGTCGATCGAATCGGCTATTGTACACAAGACTGGCGCGAAGAAGCCCGGAAACTCATATCTTGAAACTACCTACACACACACACACACACACAATTATAGAGAAACAATTTTTACTTATCAAATTTGTCATGTCAATATCAATGATGAAATCGCAATCTCATGCGATAACTAAAACACCAAAACATCGTTGCTTTTCCTTGTGCGATAATTATTGAAAACATATATCTCTATATTTTTTCTTATCGAAGCCCCGATCAAGATGATAAAAATATTGTTTACATGTGAAACAGGTTACGTTCGGTTTAATTCGGAAAGGAATCACAAGACACGTTCCAAGACGCGCCTTAGTCGCGAACTAGTTCCCCCCTCCGAAATATATTGCACGTTCAAATGCGATGCAATTACAACTTGAAGCCGTTAATGCGCACTTCATGCAACGCTGATAACAACCCTCTCGCATTTTGCGACAATGTCTCTTATACTTTCTCTCTATTCTCTGTTTCGCTTCATCCCCGTCATCTTTTTCTCTCGATTGGGTCGCAAATCAATCCCCAAACCGTCAATACGGCTTTATGTCCCCGAAAATTACGGAAAACGTAGTCAACGTGGGAAATACGCTCCCTCTGGTTTTTGTTTTGTGTTTTTCTCTTTCTTCGTCCCTTTGTCCAGCATCGTTCGACAGGTCACGTCCAACAGGTATACATCTCAGATAATGCGCTATATTGTCGCCGCGACTATCTACTCGTTTTAGTCACGAAGTGATTAGTCCCGTCTTTGAAACAAAGAAACTAGATTGAAAGCTCGTATCTCGCGTCATCGTAGACAGCTGATTTTCTTTTTCTTTTTCTTTATTTTTATTAAAAACAATAAAGCGCCAAGTTTTGAGAGTTTGCGCAATTATTCTCATCCGAGATATTCCAATTCCCATTGATTTTCGAAAAGAGAATAATACACTACGACTTATATTTGCAATTTTTTCACATTATCCTCTGTTATATGTAACACGCGAGAAACGAGTAAGCGCACAAGAATGAGAATCACTGTTCAGAAGAGCTCAAGGTGAACGAGCTTCGCAGTGGCAGTGGTAAGCCGCGGAGAAACGTGGAGATAAGCGAGAGATCCGTGGGGCTCCCTAGTGTGCTCACCGCTCCTCTTACGTGGAAAGCGTGCGTGAAAATTTTCATACCCTCCCTCTGTTTTTCTCGCACTTCACACGATCACGCCGCTCGAATAATACGTTAATTTCTCGCGAATGGGGGTTCGTGGTGACGTCGAATTTTTCGAGAAGAGAGAACCAACACGCGCATTAGAAACACCAACCAACGTGCGCTCACGCAAAAAAAAAAAAACAGCACTCGTATAAAAACGAGTTTGAAAAACATCTCATTTTTTTTATATTCATAATTACTTTTCAAATTTTCCGCGTATTTATCACATTTTTTTTTACAAATCCCGTTTCGGGATTGAATTCGAGATTAAATTTCGTGATGTGAATTTCGAGCGAACACTGAATGTCAAAATTTTGCATTTATTAATATTCGTTTTTTCACTCCGCACGTCCAGATGATTCGAACAAAAAATACAATCATCTCTTGCGCGCGCAAATTTTTTCCCGCGAAAAAGCACATCCATTACCGCGAATCGCGAACGTAACTTACGTACGTGATAACATTTATGTTTTGATCATCGGACAAACTTTTTTTGCTTTTACGGGGAAGAGGAGCGTTTCGCAGTTTTTTTTTTTTAAGTGCAGTTTTTTTTTTTTCAAAATCAAATATTCCGTACGCGCGACACTATCCGATAAGCGCGTAACGCTTCTCTAGCCAAGGTCGGTCGATGCTCCGTGAACACAACGTCGGGCATCTCCTGGTCTTCCCAACGTTAGAAAATGAAAGGAGATACACACACACATAGGGTGCACGTTGTGCCGAGTTGTGTCCTTGACCCCAAAGCCAACCCTGCATCTCTCGCGAAGAACGTACCCCGCGCGCGCGTCGGCGCGCACATCAATTCTGATCACTTAAGTTATTCCGCTCTCGTGTTCTTCTCCCCCTCCTCTCTCTCTCCCACCCCTCTCGCCCTTTCGCTCCGTCCCTCGCATTATATTACTTGTTATTCGTAAAGTTTCGCCGGATTCGCAAACGCAAAACTTCACAGCCCGGGAGAGAAACATCGAGACATTAACGAGGCGAAAGAGCGGCTAATTGATATTTGCAACTGAATTTTATCGATTAAGAGTTTGACTGTTTTTTTTCTTTTCTTTCTTTCCGAACTACAATACGCTTGCGTAAACAACAACAACAACATAACCGGCCTTTTATCTAAACCTTCGCTCCGCAATGTGAGTTGCGCGATAAGATACTTTCATATCTAAACAATAAAACAAAACAAAAAAAAACGATTTACGTCTCGAGATCCTCAATGAAGATTCCCTCTTCCTGCTCTCTGTTTTTTTTCTCTTTCTCTCGTTTTTTTTACGTACGTAGAAAATAACGCGAGTGTGAGCATTTAAGAATTGCAAGAGGTCAGAATGGGGAGATCAAACGGGGAAAAGGTTCGAAATATGAAAAGAAACACAAGAACGTACCGGGACTCAGCTGTTTCCGCGGACAAAGAATAATATACTTAAAAATTCAATGCATTTCAAATGGATCCCGAAATTCGGTCTTAGTCGCCGCATCGCTTCCGCTCGCATCGGCGCGGTATCACTTGTCGGGGGACCCCTCCGTTTTACTCTTTCCCCCCACCTCTCTTCCCACCCAGTACACTACACGCAATCTACGTGTTCTTTTGTATGTGCGCGAAAAAACTCGTTACATGTTTTATTTTTTAATCGCTATCTGCCGACTTTTGTATGTACACCACGTACGTGAGACGCGCGATCACACCGATACACACAAACCGTTCGCAGGAAAAGATGCGAGTTTTATTTTCACCGCAGTTAAAATGTGTTTTATGTGTTATATGCGCGCGTATCATTTGTACACGTCCGAGTGAGTCGTTATCGTCAAACGGAGATCGATTGGGCGATCACAATGTGTGGTTGCAAGCTTATCCGTTTATCTTTCGATGCAGTATGGTGTAATTTTAAGGTATATCGCGAACGCGCGCGCATAAATTCGCGAATTTATTTTCATCGGAACATCACGCTAAATTTAGGACAGTATGTCATTGGCTTCCACTTTTCGTGCTGCTTGGCGCGCACGTGCTGAATACTTATAAAGCATCAAAACTCATTCTCTCAATCAGTCGTCACTATACATAGAACACGTAAACAACGTAGTAGTGGTCAACAAAACCGAAACTCCCCTCCCCGTTCTTGTTCTCCGAAGAAGAAAAATATACTCGGAAATAATTTTGATAAATCAACATCCGCGTGTATGTACATATATAAACATCCCAATTTAAAACCTGATTATAAAGAAATACCAGCTTGTTTGAATATTTTCACTATGCTGTTACGCAAATATTTGCAGTTGTTTTACAGCGTATAAAATATTGACTTTTGAAAAATTGTTGAATTTTACAACGCGATTTTCAAATCGAACGCGGAAAGCGTTTATCCAAACGGAAAATGTGATAAAAATCTGAAAACAAAAAAAAATTCAAATGTTTACTTTGTAATTTTAAAATTGTTACTTGTTTCGGGACGAGCAAGTTTGTTTCGCGCGAAAAAAAATACACAGGCACGATCCGGAAATATTCGGAGGAAGGAAACGAAAATTGTGCAAGTTAGCGATGCATAAAAAGTGAAAAGGGGGGATCAATGGGGCGCTTTGGAGGATAAAAGAGAAAGCGATGTATAGGTAGTCGCAGAAAACTATTGATTTTTTTTATAAGCAGCCCATGTGCGAATAGTGCTCGTAATGGGGAGGGAGAGAAAAAAGAAAAAAGAGAGAGAGAGAGAGAGAAAAAGAGAGACGAGAGAGGGAGAGGTATAAAAGAAAGAGAATTATACAAAGGGTAGCTTGTGACACAGAAACTGCCGATGTAAAAAAAAACCCCTCTGCTCCGTATTACATCCCGTATTTACGTTATATAAACGCCTATTTTCAACGCTTATTTTTCTATTATTTTTTATTTTCCATTTTTAAAACCATTTAATATACACATCGATAAGATTATTTTTCAAATTAGTTGCAGATTACTGAATGTCCACACACACATACAAACTTAGGTATATTACATCGTCTCTCTTCCCCACTTACTCTATATAACTTCAATTAATGTTTAAAATCACTCACCTATTTTTCTCTAGCTCGTTATGAGTCGTTCTGAAAGCAGAAAATAAATAAGTGTTATTTTTTGTTGTCAAAAAGCGAAAGATAAAAACATGATTTGCGATAACGAAAACATCGAGAGACTAAATAATAAAATCGAATGACCTGACCATATAAATTTCGCAAGCGGAGAGATTAATGCGCGTTTAAAAATATTACAAACAGTTATATAATTCAGTTGTAAATAAATTGCAACTGGTAACTGTTAACACGCACGCAGTTACGGCGATACAAAAATGTTGCATTTTGAACGACCGAGTATCAATCGATATTCTAAGTTGTTTTCCATGCGCGATAAGTCGCGTTTATTTAAAACAAAAAATAGCAATATCTTATGTAAAAACTTTAATACAAAATAAGATCATATCTTCCTAATATTGTAAACACAGAGAGAGAAAAAGAGAGAGAAATATATGTGCTTTGAAACTTTGTTTTTAAAGAGAAATTTTGGAGATAAATTATTTTAACAATTTTCAAAACATATCGAAGCAAAATACGAACCTGCTGCCTTGAGACTTCTTCGTCTTTGGCCTCTTTGTAATCGTCCGCATATCATCGGATATTGGCATAGTTGAAGCGTAGCCATGTTCAGCTTCTGTAAATTAAACACAGCGATAAATTAATCAACTAATCACGTTCGAATTACATATACATATATCCTTAACAATGTAATTTTTCCTGCTTTTAAAAGACAACACAGACACATGTGATTATGTGTTTATGTGTGGGAGTGGTATAAAGATTAAGAGATTACATTTAACGCGCAAACACGTTTCTGAAACGGATTAATTTCGCATTGCGTTTGAACAGGAAAAAACAACAGCGACGTGACACTCGCGCGAGAGAGCGCTCGAACTTTTAATGTTTGTTTAAGCTTGTTACAGAATGAGCAACGAGAGAACGCGCATCGAGAGATCGAGATATATATATATTAAGTCACATTTGTTTTAATTTCTCAAAACCGTTTCTCAAAAGACTCCACGCGCGTCTCTCGATCGAAGAGATCGAGTTTCGTGAATTTTTGAGCAAACGTTTAGAGCGTTTAATTATTTTACTTCAATAAGCGCGTACATCATTAAGCGCCCGTCGTAATCGGAGAGAGCGAGTCTCCTTGCGCCAAAGATAACATTTATTATACTTCTATAAGTGTCGCGTGCGTGCGCTGGGTTAAAAGCAGGATAAACAAACGCACATCGCATCGCGATTCGAAATAGATAGACAGATGCGCATCGGAGAATAAATTTTTTTTTTTTATAAATAGAACTCGCGATTAAATTAAGAACCAACAGACAAGTCGTAAATAAAAATAGGACGGACTTTTTGCAACACACGCGTTTAAATAGATAAAAACAATCGCGATATCGAATATTAAGACTTCGGATCGATTTCCGATTCACTTTTTCGACGAGTTCGCAATTTTTAGTTTTAACGCGTGCGTAAATAAAAAAAAAAATAAAAAAATTATTGGTGCGACGAAAATTTTGTGCGACATTTGAATTAATTGTCAAACGAAATCAACTATTTCTATGTGTGTAACGTTCACATCTGATTTAATACGCGCAGCGGTGTTACTTTCAAATTCCCTCCCGTCTTTTCACGAAACAATAACTCGGAAAATTACGAAAATTTCGCACAACTTGAAGCAATCTTTTGCCCGAGTATCGTACTTTTTTTTTTTTTTTTTTCGTGCACAACGTGTACGTGCGATTTTATGGAAATCGTCCGCGAAATTAGAAATTTCGGAACTCTCGCGAGAGAAACGTGGTGACACGCGAGAGGTTAATAAAAACAGCTTGCGCATACATATACGACGGACGTGAGTTTTCGCACGTATGTGACGAGAACGTCGGCTCCGATGCGACGTAAGCAACGTATCGCATATATGTGTATGTGTACAAGTAAAAAGATAAAAAGAGATCATCGTTCACACACACACACAGACACATGTACAATTCATTACAAAACAAAGATGTATAAAAACGAAGATACGTGACACTTTTTTGTTGAGATTTTCTTTTGTTACAAACAAAAATTTTTAATCTTTACAACAAAGTATACAATCAAATGCGCAAAATATTCGTTAAGTTTGTTCGTACATTTAAAAAATCTAAAATTTATTTTCGCGTGTGTTGTTTTTAAAAGTAGGTTTATGCCGTATATAAAATTTATACAACGATAATTGTGTATTTAAAAAGACCATAAACCACTTGGTCGGGGAATGACGTCTACAAGATAAACCATGTCAATAAATTAATAATTTTCAACAGCATCAATAGCAGCTCACATTTGCTCCAACTGGCCTCATCCACACGCATTCTTTATTTCGTATATTTCATATATATACTCTATCTGTTTAAAAGTCGTCAAAAAAAAAATGCTCGGATCAAATTTGCGACAAACATCCCGATCTGAAAGAATGACGCTATTGTTGGCGAGTCTCATATCGACGTATAAACCTACTTTTATATACACGTCGAACACGTGGTCGGGTTAACTCCTTCAATGGCTTCGGTCTGAAATCATTTTGTTATCTCTTTCTTTTTCAGTCGCGACAATATTAGTCAGCACCAAATATCAGAGAATTCTTTTTCAGGAAATCACGAGAGATAAAATAGCGAACTGTAAGAACACAAATCACAGCGAGATAATGGGAACACGTATATGCCAGATATCGAAGCAAAGATCCAATGTGAAAAAAAACACAAAAAAAAAAAAAAAAAAAAAAAAAAAAAAAAAAAAAAAAAAAAAAAGAACGTCACGTATTCCGGAGCGATGACTTATCGGTAAGAATCGTAAATTTTACGAAGTCACGTAACTATTGTTCGAGATCGAGTAACTATATCGAGACAATACCGCTTTTGTAATCACGTGCGATTTTTTTTTTTTTTTTTTTTTTTTTTTCCAACGAGTTCGGTCTCTCGATCGGCGAAGAGTTTCGAGCGAGAAAGTTTTCGCAAGAGTTTCATCAGAACGCGACGATTCACGACGTTTCTTTAATCATTTGTTTAGTCATAAATGTTTGTCGAAACCAATGGCATTGAAAAGTCGCAGCACTGTGACACCGTTTTCGAATTTCTCAAATTCTTACGTGTGTATTATTAAATAGACACACATTTCATATATATATATATACTTCAAATTTATGCAAGCCTGTGTGTGTTGTGTTAGTGCGCGAAACAAAAACATATAATACGCGAAGAAGTCTCGATTAGAAACATTGGGGAAAAAAATTGTGCGCACGTGCATGCGTAAACGTGGTGCGCGAGTGTTGTGTTTATGTCGAAAGAGAGATTGTGTGATTATACAAATGGCAATTTGAAAAGAAAGAGGAGGGGGAAAGAGGAGAAGACCGAGAAAGAGAAGAAAAACACGGTGAGAGAAAAATATAAAATAAAAGTTGACGAGCACTAACCTCTTTCCCTTCGTTCAATGTACTCGGCGGCTTCCAGTAGGGCAGCAATGCTCATATTTCCTCGATTTGGCGTAATCCTGGTGGCTTCCGTTCACGCTTAACACTCGTCCACCACGTTGTTGTTCTCCTACTACACTCTCCTCCCCCTCCACAAGCAACGGCGCACTAGCGCACCTCTTGCTTCTCCGGCAACGCGCTCCCACACGCCGCACGCACACTCACACACGTCACGATGCGCGCGCGCGCGCACGTGCGCGTAGATGGGCGCACAGGCGAGAGAGAGAGACGGTGGGAGGGGGAGGGAGGAGGAGAACCGCGAGAGATGCGTAATCGTGGAGTCTTCGGCCGCGCACGAGCGCCGCGACGCCTCTCGTCGCCTCGGGTGGCTCCGCCAGACCTCGGCTACCTTCGCACCGTGTAACTGCGCGCACCAACGCGCAGGCGGGCACGACACGACAACAACGACGATGACGAACGACGACGACGACGCGCACCCGCGAGCGAAGCGCGTACGTATATACACCGATTCGCGGAGGAGAAAATAACGGACGACAGCGATCAGCCGATGCGGATACGCGGAATGTTTCACGTTTCGCGGTGATGTTTCTGTTTTGATTCACAGTAGCTCTCTTTCTCTCTCTCTCTCTCTCTCTATCACGCGCTTATTTCTCACAAATATAGTATAACAAGAAGTAACAAATTATTTCAGTTAAAAAAAAGAGTTCGTCGCACTTTTCGATCGACCGTCGATGTTAATCTTACTTCGGCTGTTTCCACTTAAACTTTTTAGTCGAAGAAAACACACTCGTATTCTTGTCAAGTCACCCTTCACCTTGCCTTTGTGTTCATATAATAAACGTTCCGTCGATCTATCTTATCAGTTGACGAATGTACTTTAACATTTGTATAAATGTTTCTGCTCGAAATGTCGCCTCACTGTCTGGCGTGTCCTTCCGAGCACGTTGGTAACGCTCTGTTGTTGTCTGGTGAGTATTTCCACTTCGATCGCGATTATCCGGCCGTCTTCGTGATGTACGCCTCCCCTCCCCTCCTCCACCACCTCCTCCTCCTCCTCCTCCTCTTCCTGATGCTGCTCTACCACGGTGCTGCTTCTCTTGTTCCCTGTTGCTACGGCTGCTGCTTCTGCTGCTGCTGATGATGATGATGACGATGATGTTGCTCCTTTCCTTCTCACCGCTTAACACCACATCCACCGGGATCGCACTAGAGCACAAAAGAAGCCGAGTTTATCAATCAAGTGCGCGGCACTCGCGAATTAAAAACGCGATACGTCGCGTCGATTTTCACGTGGGGAATCGCAGCGTGACCGTCAAGTCGTATCGGGTAACCAAACCGCCGCTTATTGCGATACAAAAATGCCCGCGTCGAGGTAACTGCGTTTCGAACAACCGCCGAGAGAAGCCGATCGTGGAACAACGCACAAGAGCACGAGCCGTACACGCGCGCACGCACGCACACGCAGCGATGTTACACATATGACGAAAGAAAGAGGGGAGGGGGGGAGAATACAGGGAGGAGGCGGGGGTTGGCGACGGAATGAAAGAGAGAATACGCCGCCTACGCGCGGTCGCGTAACGCGAGAAAAATAAACAGCGAGTAAAACAGAAACAGAGCGAGAGAGCGGAGAGGGATAAAGAAAGAGAGAGAGAAAGAGACGGGAAGAGATGGAGAAGGATAAAGATAATGAGACGCGATAAATATAAGAACGATTACGGTAAAAATTTACGATACGTGCGCGGCGTGTGCTTTGGAATAAAACTTTTCTTGTACATTAAAAATAATGTGAAACAAGAACGTGTGTGTGTGTGTGTATGTGTGTGTATAAGAGAGAGAGAATCTTTTGTCGAATGCGTTCGAGGGAAGTCGGATAAAAGTTATCGCGAAGCACGCGGGAAGAAAAAAAGGACGCGAAACTTTAAGAAGAATTTATTTGCGACATCTCCTGTATTAAATAAATAAACATACGTGGATGCGTAAAATTATAAATTTGTATTATAAAAAAAAAAAAAATATTTGCGACGTAAAATCGTTCACGCTCTATCGGGAGAACGCAACTACGGAACTCGCAAAGAGTAATAACATCCGTTAATTCGGCGAATAAAAAACATTTTGCGCGATATAGGGAAAAAAAAAAAAAAGGAATCGCGACTGAATCCAAAGAGAAGCGCGAGGAGAGAAAGAAGGTTAATACGAAGCCGCTTTATTTGCGAGAAAATGATAAATGCTCACGCGACTGATTGTACAGTAAAATACACACACACACACACGCACACACACAAACATAATGGAAAAAGCATTGATAAATCGCTCGAAAACTATTCTCCGTACAAACCCGTTTTTTTTTACGCAACGGCTCTCGCGTTTTAAATTCAACCGAAAAGCCATCTGTCACCGCTGTAAACATGACGAATGTGTCACACAGCGAGAGGAGGAGGAGGAGGAGGAAGAGAGGAGGAGAAACGCGATTCGCGCGAAGGGTCGATTTTTGATTGAAAAAGAGAAACGACGGTGTGTGTTTTTCGCGACGGGCGCGAATTTGGTCTCGTCTGCTCCGGGAGCCTCCGCTGTTGCTGCGCGGGCCTCAGGGAGAGAGAGGGCGGCCGTTTATCGTGACGAGGCGCGAGGCAACGCGCGCCAGCTGATAACTCGCAAACAAAGAGGCGGGCGACCTGCCTTCGCGCAACAGCACTTTCTACCGCGAACGTCCACTAGAATGCGCCAGCTGAGATCTCATCGTCCCCTCGTCGCACGTACGAGGCCGCTCTTGCTCCGTATATGCGCGCACGGTCTCTACTTGTAGCGTAAACTACATACACGCATGAGTGTACAAACATATATATATCTAAGCATATATATATATATATAATATATATATATATATATACATATTAACGTATGCATACGTACGCGCGCACCTTTATATACATATGTATATATATACTATATATATATATTTATCTACGCCTAACATCCGCCCGATGACATTTGGCACGGGCCGCGGCGATTAAGGAAGCATGCGAACGTAAGAAACAGGGAAGGGGCAAGAGGGTACATACAAAGAGCGAGAGAAAGAGAGAGAGAGAGAGAGAGAAAGAGAGAGAGACATACAACAGACACAAAGAGACAGAAAGAGATACTGACAACAATGCTTGTTCACTGTTATGTGGACGATCAGCACTGCCCAGCACTCTAGCACAGGTTTCCCACGGGGGCGGAGGGGCGCACGGCGACGGCGGCGGCGGCGGCGGCGGCAGCGGCGGCGGTGGCGGTGGCGGTAGCGGTGGCGGGGTGAAAGCGGGCTGTGATCGGACAACGAACAATGCCGAACGCGGAATGGAGAACGAGTTGAACGAGCAGCGGCCACGGCAACAGGAACAACGCGACCGAAGTAACTGACGCGGCGATATATAAACAACGACAACGACGATCAGAATCGCGAACAAAATTCCGGAGCAGATGAGCCGAACGAGCGAGCGAGCGACAGATCAGCACCTCCGCGCTTCGCGAGCACTCGCACGCATTTATCGATGTCAAACGCTCCTCTTCGTCGGCGGCAACAGCGCTCTCTCTGTGCTGTTTGGCGATACGCCGCGGTTACCGGCGCGTTGATTGGCCGAGCGCGATCCCGAGCGCGTCACGACGGCCAATCGCGACCGCGGTAACAAACGGTGCCGCGATCGTCGCGTGCCGCCACCAACACCCCGCCGGCTGTCACGTGAATCTCATGCCCGAAAACAAAACAAACAGCTGGGCCGTCCAGCGTCGCCGCTGTCGTCGACAACGGGGGTTTCCGAAGGCGTTTTGAACGACCGCTGAGCGCAGCTGAACGCGCCGCCGAACAAAGCCGAATCAATCCGATTCGTTACGCTCGCACAATACGAAATCTCAATTGCGACTATAGATTGGAACACACATGTATATAAGTAATTTCCGATTACGTTATTTTCTCTCATCACACACAACGAAAAGAGAAGATTCTGGAAACAATACGCAAGTTTTTTGATATAATGAAATTTAATAGGTTTCTTTTCTTTTTACACTTTATCGCGCTTATCTCTGATTTTTGGAATACAAGTCGCGCGCATTTCACATCCGCGATACCGGTTTAATGCTCAAAATGTCCAACGCATTTTCAAAAACAACTTGCAACGCGTGCAGCATGTATATTCTTGCAACCATCTTGGGAATCAAATGATCCCCCTCCTGCAAAATTATTAAAATACGTTGTACAAAATAATTTCATGTGGCCATATAAAAGACAAAAAAAACCATATACAAAAACACTATACAGTATACTAAGATTAAAAAAAAAAAAAAAAAAAAAAAACAAATTGTTGACTTTGTGCATGTTTTTCTCTCACCATTAGAATTTTGATTTTTCGATAGTAAACGCTAAATTTCTGACATAACCGCAACAGAAACAAACACAATAACTGTGGTTGTACGTGAAAATTCGGTTCGCATTTCACGCAGGCGTCTATCATCTGCGGATATCCAAAAATAAAATTATACACGAGTTCCCATTCTTCCTAAAAGCGAAACAAACACAAATGAAATAATTTATAAAATATTTATGTAAAAATTAGAAAAAAAAACTTTAGAAAAAACTGTGACTTACTTCTTCATTTAATTGTGAAAAATCAACATTTTGAATATTTGGCAAACTGGGATAATCTTCGCATGACACTCTCTCGTTATATTTTGCGATAATTGCTGCTATTCTGGCAGTATTGTATAATACAAACGACGCACCTGAAATATTTATTGTCATAGATATATATTTATTATTTTCAATTTGATAAAAGTCTTTCGTTTATTTTCTTTTGCAAAACAATCAAGTTCAATCTCACATATCTACTCCGAATAAATATTTAAAAGATTATGAAGTTTCTCTCTTTTTTTAGATAATTTTAAAAATTATTTGAAACTTATTTAGAACAATAATTTTATTATCATGAAAAAAAAACAAAAAACACATACCTTTGGTATTGGTAACGTTTTTATCACTTGTTAAATTATTATTATTCCCAATAACAACCGCACGACTTGGTTTCACGGCCATCAATTCAAAAATGACAATGGCACTTGCCAAGGTGTGCAAAAAGAGATTCTTCTGTTCGTCACTTCTCTCGCTCTCAATGATTTTGTACTCGTTCAATTCCGCCAACTGATTCACTTTGCATTTTACATATTGCTCCCACGTAAGATCCGTCTCTTTCAAATTCGATTGAGAATTTTTCACAACACCACAGACATATTTTCTGTACTCTTCGTCGACATGTCCCTCTGATTTACTGGTAAATACGTACTTGCCAGCACAGTTTTTCTCTTCGAGCGGTGACAGCACGTACCCGTGCAAATTCAACACCTTCGCAGCAACGTCTCTCATTATGCTAAGTCGCCGAGTAGTAAGATCAGATTGCGCATCAGGCTGATACTTCAAACTAAATGTTTTACCATTTGATGAAGATCTTCCGAACATCATTCCATGCTCGATTGCCATTCTTATACTGTTTGCTAGAATATCTCCACGATTTAAGAACAAACAGACTCTTTCCTTTTGTAATGAACATTTATGTATTTTTACTGGCCAACTGTCGCTTTCCCGTGTCAGCAGTTTCAAAACCTATTACAAGATTGAAATTAATTAAATTCTTTCTAATTAATTAATTGAGATTTTAAGTTTATAAATTGCTATACACACAATTGATCTCTTTTTAAAATTACAACCGTTGTGTATTTCAACACTTTTTTATATCCAGTAATTTTTTATTAAAAAAAAAAAAAAGAAAATAGAAAAAAAAAACCGAACTTAATTATAGAAAGTATTGCGAAAACGCACAACCGGAACTGATCTTCCTTCAACACTCGAACTATATTTGTTTGCGTATAACACTTGGCACAAATCTCCAGATTACCTCTTCGGCTGTGTTTACGTTGCTTTTCATCGCGTCGTGCGTGTGAGCGAAGTGTTGCAAAATGCTTGCGCAATTCTCGGTGCAATCGACGAGATTCTTCCACGCTTTGAAGCTCCATAGAAAATGCAGCTCTCCGTTTACTGACAGATTCTCGCTGTTCGTTTTGATTACGAACGAATTTTTGTGCACGTTGCCGGTAAAGTGAAAGACAATGTTGTCGGTGAGAGATTTCACGGCGAAATTCGTCCAGCTTTCCATTGAGGTTTTTGACGCGCGCGATAAACGTCAAATTACACTTGCCATTACAGCGAGTTCGCGTTCTACGGTATTTGTTTTTTTTTTTTTTTTTTTTTTTCACACTCTTCGTGCGTGCATTTGACACACGAAGGAACTTCGAAAAGAACGGAAAAAGAAAACAAAATTAATGTGTATTAAAAGAACGTAAGATGCCGACAGAACGAAAAAGTATGCCGCCTGTTTCAGCTGCACTTGACGCATCGAAGATGTTAGGTTATGTCACGCTGTATATTTCCGCGAGACACGCATACTTACAACACGAATCGACGTGAGGCATCACTTTCTTCGTTCAATCAATCGACTTTTTTTTCTATCGCTAATTCATTATTAATTAATTATAACAAATATAAATATTTGTTATTTAGGGTTTCAATAAAATTGTCGAGTATTGATATTTAATAATAATAGTTTAATTTAAAACGCATTTTTTTTTGCGTGTTTCTTATACATGATATTCTATATTTTGTTTTTGTATCTTACAAAGTTCACAGAAAATCGCTACTTTAAGTACGATGTAGGTAATCACGTACATACGCGTGTGCGCGTACGTACGTACGTAGTGGGGCCAGTTTCAAAAACTTGAGAGTAATCCAATCGCGCACACACTGATCGGATTCCAAAGAGAACCAATCGACCGGTTAATAAGATTTAACTGGTGAAACTGACCCGTGGAATAGACAATTTGTGCATCTTTTTGCACGTTTAGACCCGTTCGTTTTACTTCAATGTTTTGCACTTAAAATAAGGACACATGTACGTGGTCATAACTTCGCGAGATACAACAAAAAAAAAAACAAAAAGAGGTACAAGGAGCGCGAGTAAAACGAACAGATCTGTGTATCAATTTCTATGTTTTTTTCACTTTAACGTGGGATATCACTGATTCGATTCAACAAACTTCTCCAATGTTAAACGGAATAATGATACTTGACGTATGCTATGGCCGCGAGATCCTTGCAAAATTCTTCCACTATAACGGCCGTTTCGTACAAAACGTTCTCCTCCTCCCTGAAATCAGACACCGACGTGAAAGAGTGTTGATAAGTGTGAACAAAATATTTACAAACATATTACCGAACGAGGTCGTTTTAATCTTTTGTTTTGTATTTTGATAAATAATATGTGTGTGATAATTCGAGATAAAAATTTTATCTTTGTTTTTCTTTCCTTTTTTTTTTTTTGTCATCAAATGATGTGAAATTAATCAGTTATTTAACTCACTCGTCTTCGGAGCAATCTTCCAGTAATCTCTGCCTTGTTTTCTTCAGTATCGATTTACTTTCCGGTGTTTTCGGTATCTCGCTGACGAGCTGTTTGACGACCTTTTGCAAACACAGGAACAGACTCTTTGTACCCGGGACCAGAGGTAGCAGAGGATTCAACAGGAATTCGTGCAGGTAGGGATGCGGCAGTAACGCTAATTTGGAGATCAATCCCGTGACCTTCACGTTGACCTCGTACGTCTGCCTCGGCATGTTGCCGATTTTGTCGAAGAGCATGCTCAGAAACGGTCCCATGTAGAATCTGCCCGAGCAATGATCGGCCTCAGGCCGCGAATCCGAACTCGCGGAATCGTCCACCATCACCGCCTCCAACGGCCAAGCCATCAGCGCGCAATCGGCAAGTATCGACGAGTACTGACGTTCCCAACCCAGCATGTACTTCTCGTAGTTGTTGACGTCGGAATCCGCTTGCAGATATCGCGGCATTAACGACAGAAAACTGAAATAAAAATCGCATTGACAGTTGATTTCGAAAACTGAGATTTGAAGTTCGTTGATTCTAAACAGAGAGAATTGCAATTGAAAAGTGCAACGCCTGGATTACCAGTTGATAACACGATGGATATTGCTCGGTGCCAAAGTGCGGCTGCGACTTTGCTCGTACGAGAGATCCAGAGATCCCTTCTTTTCCTTCTCCCTTTCGTCCTCCTCGTCGCTCCACGAGGCGATAGCGCTATCAGCGGCGGTATTATCGTAATACGCCCGCGTTGACAAATATATCAACAAGAGACAATGCAATATATGCTCGTTCTTCTTATCTATCGCTTCCTCAAACAGTTTCAACGTTTCCATTGTTAGATCGTTACTGTCCGTAAAACAGTTCTCTATCAATCTGTGCAGCACCGGTGACGTCCACACGTTCGGTATTTCCGGATCTCTGTCTTGCCCGACCAGCCAGTAACTCAGTTCCGTGCACAACGCGGACGAAGTCACCTCCTTGAAGCACTTGGCGACCAATGCCGTGATAAGTATGACGTGATGATCGGTCAGGCCGGGTGTCACTATTCTCTCAAAGAACATCACTCTGATAGTCCTCGCCAGAGTTTCCGCAAGCTCCGGCTGGGCCTCTCTGATCAGTTGGTCGCAATAGTCAAACCACATAAAAAATGCCGCTACCTGCCGGCAGCCAGGAAATTTTTTTTCATTAGTCCATAATGGCGAGTCTAGACCCCACGTGACATCCACATTATAAATCTCCAGATAGTCCACGTGCACCGGAATGGCGTTGAACAAGTTCTCTAGTCGACTAGTGATTATTGTTGGCAGCTCGCTCCTGGCTACCGTTTGCGCGAACAAAAGATCGTCCAGGGAGGCCAAGACCATTATTCCCTCGCACGCTCGTATTCTCACGGTATTGTCCTGAAAATTCAAGCAAACGCGTTAATCGCTATGTTACGCGTTGTTACAAGAAAAAAAGATTGGATAATTGTATAATTTACCGCGCTATTCAAATAACTCATCAAAGCGTCCAACAGAAAACACTTGGATCTTTCCGGCGGCGACCTCAAACTCTGATTATCACCCGCTACGTAAGTCGTCGCGTCATTGTAAGTACCGCAGTCGGAATCCAGTCGCAAGTCTCTCAGACTTTGCAGATGTTTGTCGAGTCTGTTCTCCGAAGAATCCTCCTCGTTCTTTTCTTCCGATTGTTCGCCGTTCTTCACATCTATCGACGGCGAATTGCGAACGGACTTTTGTGCCAAAGGGCTCGATGATACGCTCTCCTCCCTCGAGGACACTGATCCGTTCGATCTTCCGGACGAATCCTTGAAGATCTGACTCGAGAGCTGATGCGGCAACCTCCTCTGTTCCTTATCGAGAAGATTCTGGTTGACCAGGGTGATCGCTTGGGTGTCCAATGGCTCGAACAAAGGATTGGAATTGTTTCTCTTTCTCGTCGGGACGTAGGTCACCTTCTGGATCTCCGTTTTTTCGCTATCCTGTTTGGCGGAAGTGCCTACCGTCTGCACGCTCGATGCGTCATTAATAATGTTGGTCACGTGCGGGTATTTGCACACCAGAAAGCAGATCGTCAGCAGAAATTGCACCTAAAAATTAAAAATTATTAGACTCTCTCTTCTTTACAACAGCAAATACATCTTTGCAGTTGTAATGCAACAAAGATAATGTCAAATTAATACAATCGAAGTTACAAATACAATTTTAATCGCTTGTACCGTTAATTGAAACTATAGTGGGTAGCACAAATTTTGCTGTGATTGCGGCACCATTTTTCCGCCGCAAATGCGCGCACCATCATTTGAAATTGTGCTGGACGATGATTTTTGCAGCAGCTTCGAATTTTGAAACTCGATCGGTGGCGCGACCGAACGAAACCGAAGACGAACGAACGTCGGCCGAAGTCAACACATTCGAAGACGCGCTCCGAGCGCATATCGCACTAATCACCGGTATTGTGCGTGTTGTTCTCTTATATTTCACGAGTGTGTACAGACAAGAGTGAAACCCAAAAATCTTGTGTTTCGAAACTGAAAATAACAGCACGCACGCACGCGAGTTTATCTCAGAGATCGAAAGCGTCTGAAGTCACTGAAACGGTGCGTTCTATCTTGAAAATGAACTAGAAAGACGGTCTTGAATACTTCAAGAACACACAAGATTGTGGAATGTGTTCATCGATTCATCGGGATTCATTGGTTGAAACACCGTCGAGCTTTGTCAAAAAATATGGTACGAGACGCGCGTATCGCGCGTGCGTTTCTTTTTCACGTAAAGGTAAAAAACAACAATTAAAAATTTCGAAGCTGTATCGCGGAAAGCAAGAAAACGCACGCGCGCGAACGCGACATTTCGAAATCGTAGGGGGCGGAAGAGGGTCAGTGACACGACCGAACGTGGTCGAGGAGAGGCGGAGTCGACCGAGAGCGCATTCGAAGTGCACCGTTTCGCGCCGGCGGACGCGTCGCATTGTTCTCGTTCGGATCGACGACGGTATCTCGCGTGTTCGGGAAGCGAAGACGGAAATCGCGACCGATCCGAAGGATCGTTTTCGCGCCGCGTACTGACCCCGCGCACGTGACCGAGAGTGCGTCGTGTGTATCATCAGGAAATAGTTTGATTTTGTTTCGTCGTCGTGAAATCAGTCGCGCGCTCGTGTGTTTTGCTTGCGCGAGAACGAACCGAAGTTGGCCGGGGAAGCGCGCGTTTCGTGTGTTCGCCGCGTCGCGTGTTTTTCACAGACACAAAGTTGTTGCGAACGCGAGTTGTTGAGTGACGGAAGAAGAAAAAAAAACGACAATCGGTAGAGCGCATTGTGAGATCGTTCCGTACTGACTGGCAAGAATGGAATTTTCAACGTGTTTTTTTTTCATGTGAGGACGGATGAGAGAGGAAGCAGCGCGTAAACGCCAGCGGATGTAGCAACGAACGACGGATCACGTAAGTACATTATATACGTAGATATATTACAAATGAGATATATCGCGCGCGAAAGAGATTTGAAGGGGTTTAAAAAGCGAAATACCTCTTCGGCCTCCATCGGCGACGGCGGGTTGCCGTTGCAGAGCGCCACGAGTTGTTGTATTGGCGTGTAGATCGACGCATGATGCAGCAAAGGATACTTGGATCTGCCTAACAGTTTTCTGAGAAAGGCGAGACAAATCGTTCGCATACCAGGCGGCGTCTCCGCGCCGGCCAATGTCGCTAGCAAGTCCAGAAGCTTGTGTTGCAAAAGATACTCCAAACAGGGACCCGGTTCATCTCCGTCTTTCTCTTCTTGCAACAGTATCTCCAACAACACGTCCAAGTGTCGGGGTATGTTGGTGCTTTGTACGGGAACCTTGCAGTCGGTCAGATGACTCACATAAAAGTTCATCAGTTGTTTCCAATGGTAGGTGAAATCTTGCAACGGTGTTGCCGGGGGTGCTATCTATAAGTGCGAATTTTGAGCGTCGTGATGCGATTCTTTCGCTGTGATTTGTTGTGTATTTGCAACGCAAGATCACATGTACGAAAATTACATATTGAAAAATAATTTTAAAATTCATATTTTAGTTAACAAATATTATAAACTCAAAATATCTTAGGACATCTATCGTATCGCTAATTGATATTCAAGTCACTTTTTTTATATTTCTACATAAAAAATACATATAAAACACAACGTTGCTTTTTATTTCAACTAGATGTACTTTTTTATTCTTACTTGAAGAAAAAATTGATTTTGTATTTTAACAAGTGATGTAAACTATTTTAAAAGTTTCTTTACACACATAATTATAATAAAATTATGCCGAAAGATAAGATAAAGAAAGAATAGATGTGAATAAACAGAGTGTGCTTGTCTCACAATTTATATAAAAGCTTCGCAAATTTTAATATTCTTAGATTAAAAATTGATCTACATTTAATTTTAATATCGATCTGACATAAAAAAAAGTAGAATGCAAATGCTCTGTTGATAAACAGTCTCTCCCTCTCTCTCTTTCGCCCCTCTCTTCCACACACACACACACACACACACACATACACACATACTCCCTCCCTTTTCCTCTTTCTATGTCAATATATCATGTTCGCGCGATCAATTTTTCAAAACAAATAATTACAGTACAATTTTCCTAATTATTTCATGTGACGCGACGCGTCTTGGATAGTTTTATATCCTGTCACTGAAACCCCTCCCTTCTTCTGATTAAGTAATATGTCAGTGTTCTTCTCGTCTCTCTCTCAAACGCAGTTGCGCGTTACTGTGGCAGACGTTCTTGTCAACGTCGTCGTCGTCGACGACGACGACGTCGACGACGACACAGACATAACATTCGTCACTCACCACGTCAATGGCATTCTTCAGGGCGCTTTGAATGCCGCTGATCATGTTAACTCACTGGCTCGGTACGCGATCTCTTTGCACGCTTTCTTCATTCGTAAATTCGCGGGATGTTCGCGCAAACTACCGCCCAGACACAACGCTTCATCGTACGTGCGAAACGAACTGTCCGATAGCCGGCTGCTCTCCTCGCGACTTTGACGTGTCCGATAGTGTCAAACGGTCGGAGCTCGCACCAGATGGCGACACCGGACTCGTCGACTGGTGCATGCGCTTATCGCGCGCGAATACACGTATATATATTCGGTTTCACGCGCGCGCGTGTTATACTACGTACACACTTTAAAATTGTCATTCGCGAGCGTGTGGTGAGAATGTGTAATACATGCCACAGTTGATCACTGAACTCTTCTGCAAACGCGTGAGAAGCAGGGGTCTCCGTTCTTATTTTACGTTTTATAATTAATTAAGTAATTGCCGCATGTGTAACGACCTCGAATCTTGTAAATACGCGAACTTGCATCGAACGATATGCGTCTCATAGGACGCAGCTGAGTAAATGTTCGATGAGGAAAACGTACTGCGATCAATGAACACACATGCGTGTTACAGATGATTAATAATAAAGCTATTAAAACGTGCCTGTGTGTGTGTATATATGTATATAAGAATAGAGAAAAATTAGAGAAAAGACACGTAAAATTACATAATAATAATAACACAAACTATTTGGCAAAAGTTGAGAAATTGAGTCAAAAAAAAAGAAAAACAGGATTTTTGAAAAATGCGATTATTTTTAAGTAACAATTCTCAAGATTAAAAATACACACATATGTGCTTTTTTTTTCGAATTGTATACATCACACAGAGACGAGACAAAATTAATTTCACGACTAAATAAAGCAATCATTTATACATAAGAAAACTGTTTTTTTTTTTGTTTTTTTTAATTTACGATTATTTATTCTCAGAATCAACGTGTGTACATAAATAACAACATTAATGTATGTAATATACGCTAGGTGTAAAAAAAAGTCATGCGACTTCGAGAGAGACACTGCTTCTTTGACAATGCTCGCTTGTTTTGTGCAATTGTCTTCTTTTTTTTGTCTCGCTCTTCTCATTCTTCTCGTTTCTCTCTGTCGCTTCGTCGTCTTCGTAAATAATTTCCTATGACGCGTACGGCAGTAAGGAAATATTTCTCTCGAGATATCGCGTACGTATTTTGTTCACGTATTTTACACTATATGTCCGTTGTTTGTTTTTTTTTTTTTTTGTTGTATATACAAGCACACATTGCAATCGCATCTCAATGGATCAATTTCTCAATCTTGTCTTTTTTATACATATAATTTTTTCACTTTCTCTTTCTCGAGTAAATAAATAATCGCCATTTCTCTTTTAATCGGAGAAGAATTTTTCTCGGCCACACAGAGATATCGAGTAAAATGTGAAACTTTACGTTTTTATTTAAAATATTCTCTCTCTTTCTCAAAATATCCTTTAAAAATCTTTTTTTTTTTTTTTTCTAATACAATCTTACGAATATAATAGATGTTGCGCTTATGTAACAGTGATAATAGTAGTTTCTCTGAATTCGTTGATCGACGCGCGTCACAATTCCCTCGGTAAATATGAAAAACAAAAAAGAACAAATATATAAATACAAAAAGAGAAGAACGTCTCAGCGTTGTATACGTTGCGCAAGAAAATTATTTACATTTTGGCTCGTCTCGCGTATTTGACATTCTATTTTTAATTTGCAGTTCAGATTTCGTAAGTACTCACCGACTTGAGTGCTCGTAATCGTCGCAACATGGCCGCGGAAGAAGTTGAAAAATCTCGCGAGAAGAATCGTATTGTGTATTTTCTATCGTTTTTTTCGATCCCCTGCGGAAATGTGTTTTCTGCTCCCGTTAAAAAAGAAAAAAAAGTCACATCAACACACCGATGCGGTTCGAGAGAACGTTCGCTATCGGGCTTCGTGTCTTTATCGCGATAAGGAGGTTTATTACGTTAGTTAATATAGTCGATAAGACTTTTCGACCTGCCTTATCTCACACGCAATCGTTTCACGGCATTTAATAACTCGATAATGAGATAACTACATATACAGAATGTATGTATAAGTCAACGAAAGCATCTGGTGACGGAAATTCGCTATGTTGGAGAAAATGAAACTTTTTCGATAATAATTTGTTTTCCCAATCTTTAACCTGTATTTGTATGTTTAACATGTGTGTTTCTTTCTATTTCTGATTCGAAAATTAACTGAAAAAAGAATTTATATAAATGATAGTTTGATCTTTTTGTTACATGTCAAAATATAAAATTCACTTGCGTGAATAGTTTTACATCTTCAGTTGTTTTTTTTTTTTTTTTTTTTTATTATTATCGTTAAAAGTTATCGAGACGCTCGTGTGACATTTGTATTTTGCAACGTAAATTAGTTGCAACAATAGAAAAAAAAAAGAAACTAATCACAAAGACAAAACGTCGTTCGACAACTTCGACAATACAATGGCTGCGTGACGCAAATGAAAAGGAACAACTGGAAACCACAAGCACTCAATCAAATGTCGATGAAAAACTGCATTATTTATTTTGCGAGTTCGGGCGAATTGCTTCGCATTTTATTTTTCATAGTCGAATACGTAATATATTTCCGCGACGCGAATTTAAAACAATCAATTAAGTTGTTCGCATTTCGTCGTACAATTGTATGTGATAACGTGCGTAATTACATATAATGTTATGTATTTACTTATGTAATATTTTCCGCAGCGATAGCTCGCTGCAACTCAAATGTTTTTGCTTTTTTTTGCTCGCTCAGTATTATTATTATTATTATTATAAACTTATACACGGCAATTTTTTTTTTTTTTTTTTTTTTTTTTTCAAGTTCTCTTATCTCCCGCTCCGTTTTCTCAAACAGAGAACGTCACGCGAGATGACGATCGATATCGTTAATATCGCTAAATAATATATTATCATACTTGACCGCCATTAAGAAAAGAACGTCTCTACGCGTTCTCGAGCTCTTTATAATAATTTCTCGCAGAAATATCAACTATAAGTATATTCACCGTTCTAATCCGCTAGAATTACAATCTTTGTGCTCTCTATGTACATGTAAATATTTCATATCGCGCAAGTTTCGGATTTCTTGTTCGTTCCCTCTTAAAACTGCACTCTCTCTATCTTTATCTCTATCTCTATCTCTTTCTTTCTCTTTCTCTCTCTCTCTCTCTGTCTCGCACTCGCTACGCTTAAAACGAGACGTAAACATACGCACCGCGTATGTTAAAACTTTTTTTCAGTTTTTGAAAAAAAGATCCGCAATCTATCAATATGGCTCGCATGTGTTCGCGAGTCCTTTTTGTTTTCTGACTAGCAAACTATTTCTTCGGAAAGAATCTCACAGAAGAGCTAGAGTGTTTTCTAAAATAGGAGGAAACGAATGAACGGATTTGTAGAAAGTGCAGCTGAAACGAACAGGAGAGACTTGATATTTTTTTTTCTCTTTCTCTCGCTCGCTCGCTCGCTCGTTCGTGCTCCCACTTGCTCGATCGTTCACTCAATTTATATATCTTTCTCATACCGTATGGATTTTACATTACAGTTTTATAATTAAATTGGAGCTAATTCGCTACCGAAAAGACCGCGTCTTCACCGTCTCTGCGAGGCCACCGCGGCGACCAGAGCTGCACCACGACCGCTGCCATCTTCCGACAGCATCAAATCGAACTGCAAAAAAAAATTTAATGGAATTTGAAATATTTGACGTGTAATGTGTCAAATATTTCTTTGATTGACGAACAATTTACCGACATGTGTGTGTGTGTGTGTATTTGACTGATATATTTAACATTTACATAAACACTTTTCGTTTATCTCACCTTGTAACTCTGAAGTTCACTGATTTTTGCCGTCATGAGGTCGTGGAAATGCGGGTGATATCGATAGACCGAACCGTCGATACCCACTGTGACATTGTTCTCGCCCATTTTATTCAGCAACGTCGCCAATCCCGCGCTCGCCAGATGCGCCGCTCTCCTCGATACTACCGAGCACACGTATCTCACGTTCTCGCAATCCTGATCGCTGACATTTCGTATACCAAGTTCGGCCAACACGTCTCGACAGTTCGTGTACTTTCCTTTGGGATCGCTGAAATTTTCAGACGTGATCGTCCGATTCTTCCGTTTCGCTTATCGGTGCAAAGACAGACTCTCCTACTTACTTTTCGATTTCTGATACGTATTTGGTGAAGAACTTGCCCCTCTTTCGGAGATCGCTCGGACACTTGCCGCCAAAAAGAAGACCGTCGTTCACCAATTTCTCGAGTACCAATCTCGTGAGCTCGCCCATATACATACCGGAGATCATCTTCTCGAATAGCTGCTTAGACGGATTGATGGAATTCTCGTCGATGGCGCGGTCAAATTCCGTCGTCACGAAATCGAGCACACCCTCCTCACCGAATGCTCCCCATTCGGTGTTGATGAGCATATGAGGTTTCTTGTCGTCGTAATTGCCGGGAATGGCGGTCCGCACGTTCGAGGTCTTTTCGACGTAGCAGGCGTTACTACCCGTGCCTGTAAATGCGAGAGAAAGAGATGACTTTACGATTTAAATTCACTACAGGAAAAAGAGAAAGAGAAGGAGCGAGAAAATTGATAAATTTTTCAATAAATTTTAGTAGATCGGAGAAGTTAGTTTTGCGTACCGACTATTAAACCAATCCGACAGTTTCTATTCTTCCAAGCACATGACATTAAGGTGCCGGTTGTGTCGTTCAGGATGGCACACACGTCAATCTTAACGTCCTGCGAAATATTAATTTTCCGCTTAATTTTCACCACCACACTTTCAGTTATTTAAATGCAATTGATATTTCGAAATTGTTCTCATATATACGCTGTTTCACGAATGAACGCGCTTACGTTTCTTTTTCTAATTGCCTCCTCGAGAAGGGCGACGACGTCCTCCCCGATCACTCCGCTGCAATTGAAACCTTTGGTCCATCGCACCAGATGTCCCTGTGTCAGTCCTCTCTGCGTCAGGGGAAAACTGAAAGTGAATCCCAGCGGCAGCACCTGGTTTTGCAGATTCAGGTCTTTCACGAACAACGCCAGGCACTGAGCGATATGATCGAACAGCTGAGTGCCAGTGCCCAGCATCAAGGTCTGAGGTATCGCGTAGATTTTGCTCTTCATGTCGAAGTTTTGACCGTCCAACGTGATCAGTAACACTCTGAAGTTTGTGCCGCCCAGATCCAACGCCAGAAAGTTACCTTTCTCTGAAACAGAAAGATATTATTAAATTTTGTTGGCGATTCCGGCGTGTGTTGACCTTTTTGAAGTTTTCTCGATAAAAATAATATCCGACCGCACTTTCGACGACTTACCGGTGCCGTTTGGCAGATCCTGCACGTATGTGGTGAAACACTTGACGATCGCTTCGTCGTGGGTCTCTCTCGACAGGCCCTTGTTGATCTCGTCGGTGAGCCTCTGCATGACCAGACGGAGCTGTTCGTTGGACAGGACCAGGTCCTTGCAGGCATCGCGTATCTGTCGGGAGAGCAGAGAGAAACGTAACTATGAGAGAGGAACAATTTTTATCGATTTGCGCGGCGATGTTATTGGGATGACCTTGGCTCGTCCTTCGACAATACCGCGCGCGCCGCGCGCGCGACCGCCGAATGCGAGCGTGTTGCATAACGCTTTTACTATATGCGCATATAACAAACGAGTAGGAGCGCGCGCGAGAGAGAGGCGATCGATTCCTTCCCTTATATCGATTTCCGGCATCAGATGTGAGAAACTGTTACACGGGGGTGCTTGGATATTACAGAGTCGTTCGTTTCTAAGGATTCTTCTCTTTCGCCACACAATTTTTTGAGGGGAACCGACTTTTCTCTTCCCGAGGTTGTATTACACGTCGGATTAAACGCGCGCATATCGCATTTCTATATTTACACGCGCTATCGCACTTTGTCCTTAAGTTACAATGGGGATTTGTCATGTTTTTTTTTTTTATAGCACCGGTTCTTTAACGTACAAAACGCAAGCATCACAAAAAGAACTTTATGAATGACGTGTTTAAAAAACAGAATACACGGTTTACGTAAAATATATGTACACGCGTTTATGAGCGCGTCGCGCGTTGAAAGGAAACTCGTGCAGTAGCAAATTTTGCAGAATGTACAAAGAAACAAAACAACTCTATTAATTAGTACGAATATCTTTTCGCTTTTAGAAGAGACGTAATTTATTTAAACTTCACTTCTTGGCGATAAATTTTTTCTATAAATGGTCTGATCTCTCTCTCTCTCTCTCAAGTATCAACAAGAGAAAAAAATAAGAGACTAGAAAATGCATCGTTCGAAATTTACAACAATACTCGAGAATTGTCGTTAGAGAACAGACGTATTAAAGAATATCATATTTCCCGCCAATTTGTTTGCGCTCCGCTTCCCCTTCGAGGGCAGAGCATCGATCTATGACGTCACTGACACACCCGCCCGCTGGCCAATAGAATCACTCATGAATGAATAGCATAGAATGCACACGCAATATTTTCTCCTCTGCTATGGATTCGTGGCGAATATCAAGGCTGCGTGCAAAAATTGCAACGGTTGTGTTCGTATGCACGTTGCACGTGGCGGCAACAATTTTTTAATTGCAAATTTACACACTATTTATGACCGATTATTATAAACACACGAACGCACATGTGTGATAACGTGTCGTAAAACTCTTATTGAATTCTTAATGAAAGAATCTCGTTTTACGATTACCGTGGGTTATCAACCGTGGCGGTGGTAAACGCGATAATAATTAATGCGCGTAACATGCTTTCGTCATAATCGCTGCGAGATGAGTTGTCAATACGTTTTCTCTCCGGACAACTCTCGATTTTAGAATTTTTTTTTTTTGTAGTGTTTCAATATACCTGTTGCGCGCGCGCGACATCATTAAGAGAAATTATTAATTAATTTTTTTAAATAATTATTAAGAATTAAAAGGAAAAGATACACAGTTACATGTGAATTAAAAAAATTGCTGAATGTAACTCGGTTTACGGTGTGTCCGGATATACTGTCCCTTACGCGAGCGACGAAACAATTATTTTGTTCTCGTTTTATATTTATTATCGTTAAACGCACTAAGATTCCAGGGGGGGGGGGGAATTGGTTGTTGCAACCGCATCAAAAGGTGACATCAGAAAGTGAGTAAGCGTGTGAAAAATCGTACAACATTCCTGATATCGCACGGAGCAAACATCGGATGCTTTCAAATTAGCGAATAGGAAGAATAGATAGATAGCAAATTAAATAGAGGCGCACGCACGCATCACATCAGAGAATAAAAGTGACATGGCCTCCACGTGCTCTAATGATATATGTGTAACGCATCTCTGCGCTTGGCGGTAAACGTCTTTACACTCGACAAGAACGTATGAGAAGCGATGTCATGAAAATATCTTTATGAATATATCAGACGTCATTAACGCACGTGACTGTTAAACCTTCGACTCGGAGTAATAAAACTTATCTTCGTTCTTTGAGCCGCTCTCTTCATTTCATTTGTGTTCTCCAAACTTTTCAAGATTTGCAACTACGATTTGCGATTCACTATGTTTAATTTATAACAACCAAATTGACATTGTTATTTAAATTTAGCGTGTGACTGGATTATTTGTTGAAATTTTTATCTGACGTTGAAGCATCGCGTGTGTGTGCATCTTAATTCTCTCGGTAGAAACGGTATATTCGTTAAAAATTAATATAATTTTATTACACAAGAAAATTTATCTCTCTTTGATTCTCCCTCACACCATTTGTACAAGTTACGACATTACGCTCAGAAAGAGAAAAAGTGAGAGAGATAAGGTTTCGATATTTGAATACGATTAAACGATTCTGTTATGATGCCGTTGACATCGTTGACATTTAAGAGAGACGCACATTTCACATGCGAAATTCTGTTTATGGCATTCCTCTCTCGTTTGCACGCGAATATCACCAAATTTTTTCGGAAATTTTGTTTCGGGACAAATTTTCAAAGCAGTACCGTTTCTATCTTTCCGCAAACAAAATGTTGGAAAAGAAAAATAGCGAATAGTGAAAAATTTACATTTTTTTTATAAATATTGTACGCATGTGTGTGACCTTTGAACCTCGGGCGATTTGTTTAATTTATCGAGAAAGTAATTGCTAACGTGAATTAACTGATTTTTTTTTTTTTTTTCATTCAGTCTTTCACAGAAGTGAAGAAGTGCAAAAGCGAAATTTTCAAAAATTATTACAAATCTCCATTTCCTGTTTTCGCTCACGTTGTAATTCGTCAAATTGTCAATTTGTTGTTTATATTCGCAAACGCGTGTTAAATCATAAAAGTGTACATTTTTCTGACGCTTTCCCCTGTTTTTGCATATTTTCCTTGAACGATCTACTTCCTTTAGATTGTTTCCACGTTATCATTTCTACTAACGTTTCAACTCGACACAATTGAAACTTGAGCAAAAATCGATCTATTATTCTGCATATGTGATATAAACGGACCTGCTTCGGCGCATATTTTCTGATAAAGAAATTTTTTAATTCGACTCCACTACTTCTCGATAAGATTTAATTTCTCTTCTGTTCCGATGGGGGTCATTGGACTTGTACCGTACATACAGATATAATATGTGTAAAATTTAACATATGTTTTTTTTTTTTCATAGCGTTATCTATGTCTCGTGGCTTTGCACATAAATTTTTATTTACATAATCGATTTATTTTGGTGAGCAAGATGTTTAAAAGAAAATTCACCGCGTTCTATTCAGTTTGCACATTCTCCCTTCTCCGCGATATTTTTCATTCTTTACTGAGAAACAATAATTACATAACACCGTAACACGAATTGACGAAGCGACAGATAATAACATATATATACATACATACGCGAATGTAAATCCGATTCGTCTGGTATTATCGCACACTGCCAAGTGTTTCACGAATATGAAACACGTGAAAATTCTGTCAGATCTATATATATACGTATATATTTTTTTTTTTTTTCACCCGACCAAACTCGCGTCACGGATCTTGCTTTGTAACCTGAAATGTTTTTAGAGTCCGAAGTGTGTATAATGTCACGCGTGCACAGTCGCACACGACGACATGGATTCACAAATCTTGTTCTTTAAAAGCTCCCTTTTTCACTTTTTTCAAACTTTTTTCGTGAACACTCGACTCTTTCTCTCTCTCTATATATATATCTCTCTCTGTCTCACCTCCTGCTTGATCAAGTCACTGCACGATAACGTGGACGTCTTCATGGCTATGCCGCACTCGCCAGCGCAGTCCTCGAGTAGCTTCGTGGTGGCTTATTAAAAGCGATCGGCGATCGTGCAGAAAAAAAACGCAACACTCGTTTGCGTCACTTTGTTTTGCGCAGTGTCGACCAAAGAGTCGTCGTCGTCGAGAGAGTCTCGACGCTGCCCGTCGGGAAGAGAACTAGTTCGACGCTACAAAACGGAGCTTCCTTCCTTTTGCCTCGACAAGAAACGCAGTTCTCTCCGTGAACTTTATTTCACTACTGGCTGGAATGACGGCGCCTGTTCGTTCGTTCCTCATGCTCTGCCGAAGCCGGTAGAGGGAAATGAAACGTTCATAGTGGGGCGAAAGGAGGCCATGGAGGAGGCAATGGTTCCAGTGATGGATCTATTTCTTCGATTCGCCCGTGATCTTTCTAGTTTCTGCACGAAAGATTTTTCTGATTTTTAATTTAAGAAAAAAAAAAAAAACATTCGGGGGCGGAGGTGAGAGGATTCTTCTTTCTTGTGTTCTGTTGTTGTCAAAGTGTGAACTGTTCGAATTCCGGAAGAAATCGAAAAAAGTTAATTAATGTCTCGCTTTCTGATAATCGCATATTACAAATTTTAAATATTTTTACACGTAGTAAAATCTTTGATTTTTACAACGACATGTTTCAATCCTCGGAAAATGATGTTTGCAAATGCACTTCGCTTTATCTCCGTCTTTCTCTCTCTCTCACCTTCTGGCTTTTCTCACATTCCTTTGTGTACAAATTGTTGCACTTTGTTCTCATCAATCTTTATCCTGATTTCTGCTCCGTGCATTTCTTCGGATTATATTACGTAAGAGAACGTTGTACGAAGGTCATGTGTGATGAAATGTGTAAAATGTCATAATTAGCGAGATAAGTCGAATGTGTAAACACGTGTTTGAAGATTCGTTCGATCAATTACGAAATTGCGCTTGTGCGCAAATAATGAACACATCTTCAGACAATTACGTTGTATATTCGAGCTGAGATAAATTTCTTCGCTCGTTCGATCACATTGACAAATGTCATTGCGCGTAGTAAATTTTATTTTGTATTTCAATGAATCTCTCTTTTGCGCAAAATAATCTCGTGATTATTCTCTCGATTGTGTAAAACTTTAATTTGTTTTTCTGTGATATTTTCTCCCCGTTTATTTTCGTGTGCTCACTCGTCGTTAACACGTTCGCTGTCACGCGTTACGCATGCGTGACGCACGGATTTCCCGCCGGCGTTACACATGTGTGAAAGCGGCTGGTATTGAACATGTCATGTTCTCCAGAAAATAAAGTTTAATAATTGAACAAAACTGCTAAAAATAATAAACGTGATTCGGGATAAAGATTTTTTTGTTTCGGACGGTGATGTAGAGATAAACGCGTTAAATTTTTTATTCACCGGTATGAGCGTCCTCAAAATCGATCGCCCCCATTTCATTGCAACGAGCCGGCACTGAGATAAATCTGTCAGAAGAAATACGCGGAGGGAGAACAGTTAGGGAGAATAGAAGGGGTGACTTTCCCCTCGCGCGCTGTGAAGGTGGAGGCTCGTCCTCTCAAGGGCGAATAGGTCAAGCGTTTTCTCAAGCGGGTATTTCCCTTAATTGTTGCATCATGATCTAAGTTGATTGACCATGATCGGATAAACGCGTGTTTGTATCGTCATTCGATAAAATGCGTTGCTTTCACCTTTCCTCGAGCCGGTCTTCGCAGATCTTGTTAATGACGTTGTTTCACGTTGCGCGGAATGTTTTAACGATATCTCGAATTCCGTCATTTAACAAAGTTATTGCGCTTTTGCGAAAGTAATTAATATTAAAAAAAAAGAAGGCCAAACACGGTTGGTTGTGTAAAAAAGTTTTATTTTTATTATTTTCCAAACGTTTCGATCGAGAGGGGGAAGATGGGATCTCTATCTCACATGCTTGTAGTAAAGTCAATCGTTAAGACGAAACCAAAGTCATTACGAGTATGTATATGTCAAGCACAATTAAAGAATAGTATTAACATTCTTTAAATCGCACAAAAGTGTGACACTCGATGTATCACCTTAGGGCAACGTCCAAATAAGCGTGATACAACTTTTCTTCGTATTTTAATTCAGAGCAACTTCATTTTCGCGTGTGATAAGAGTTCGAATTAAATTGGTTATTAAATTGATCAATTGTGAAATTAAAGCTGAAGTATATTGGACAACGACAGCTTGCTGTTAATTGCATCATATATGATGAAATTGAGAGCGAGATAAACTTTCTCTCTCTCACTGACCTTAGTTAATAATATCAACAAGTTTATTTATAGTATCAACAATTTGTATTTATAGTATTATCAGTAATATTGCTAAATATGTTAACAAATATATTTGTTGATATTATTAATCGACGATATTAGCGATCGTGTGCAAAGTCCGTATTATATTTCCGACTGTTGCGATCTTACGTCGGCGACGCGATTACAACAAACTTGAATAATATTGTTGATGTCAACTAACATTGACGATTGATAGTGACAGTATGATATTATTGACCGTGCAAGGTCCGTAATTCGAGGCAATGATGCAACGCGTTTCAGAGGCGCGCGTTTGAATACAGAAGGAAGTGAGAGTTCAACTCGCGATTGGTCGGCCCTGGAGGCTCGCCCGTTCAATCCTTCGCCAGTGACGTCATGCGCGGATGGAGAGACCGCGAACCGTGCTCCACGTATCGCGCACATAAATTCTATATATTTTTTCGGTTCAGAGTTTTCTTTCTTCCTTTTGTCTTTTTTTCTTCACAGGACATGTTTACTCTCTTTGTTTTTTTTTTCTACCAATGTTTTTTTACGCGTTGCATTCAATCTCTACGATTGCTTCTTTCTTTCATTTATTTTATATCGTATTTCCGTAACACGGAGAATTCCGCGTTATCATCGCGTGGAGTTATTGTAATTTATGTGAAAATTATATACGTATCAAATATTTGACTCGATATAAAATATATTTTTATTTATATGAGAAATCGAAATTAATTTTAGCGCGGCGTGATCGTGAATCGTTAAAAATTTGCATGTTGCGACATGGGTGTGGAAAGACAGGAAACGTGTTACGTGCGATTATCTGCGATTCCGCGAAAGAGATCTACTTCTCCTGCACTGTAAGACGTTAATCTTCCGCGGTTTACTACACCTCTCCTGGACTGTCAATAAATATAAGCCGCGTACTGATAAACCGCGATCGATAAGATCGCGTTCACTTAGTCACGGATTATTAATGTAATTTAACGACGCCATTTTTTCGCGCGTCGCGATATACAACAATTGTACCGCAAATATAAATAGCACAACACAGTGTACACACACTACGTACACTAATATACGTAATATTTCAATCATTTTCTCAATCATTTACCGTGTTATTACTATGTTTATATCATTTTATGTCATTTTTATATTTTATTTGAAAAAAATCGATTAATTAATTAATTAATTTTGAGCAACATGTTGTCTCTCCATTTGGCTGTCTCTAAATATCTGTTCCGCAAATCTCGATTTATACGACAAGTTTCTTTCGTTTCTTTCAGCTAGAAAAATCGTAATAAGTGCGATGTATTTACATTAACAGTCGCGAGGAAAGTAACGAAGCATTTAGCATTTACCTGGAAAGGTAAACGATATTTTTCGCATCACCGTGATGACGTAAATTTGCGGTTTGCGTACATACATAGGCGCGATACACATTTCTTTCTTCATCAAAAGAAAAAAAAAACAATTTTGACGTTATGTTTTTTTTTCTAACAAGATTTCTAACAATGTCACTCGCTTTTTTTTCGTCGAGCGTAAGAGAGAAAGAAAAGAAACAACAAGAAAAACGTTCGTGTTCCGGTCTCGAACACTTTTGAACACTTGGCAAAAAGAAAAGAAGCAAGCGGATTTTGTTTTTTTTGCTGACCGGAAAGTCCGACGGCGATAACCCTGACACGACTGTAATTGATAAATTATTCTTATCGGTGAACAATATTGAATAGCTTCACGACGAATATATTTTTTTTTTTTTGTTTTTTTTTTATCAGATAGAGACGGAGGCATTTGAGACGGAAACTGTCGCTTTTTTAAGCGGGATTTGGTGTGACGACAGATAAGACGCGCTGAGACGCGTTACGTCTGACGATAAACCTTCTCTCTCACATGTCGCGTGTAATGTAATCTCTTGTTTTTTTTCTGCATTTAATTTATCGCGATAAGATTGTCGTTCGGTCTCGATAGCATCTCGTTATTCGAGTGAAACAGAGATTTTGTCGTACGAAGATTATGTTCCTTTACCACCAATGGTAATATACACCGAACGCGCTATACGCGTCGAAAGAATATCCGGTAGGTATTATTTTAAGGATACACCTGACCGCGCGGAGACGAGAGAAATGTGCGTACGTTCGAATGTTCACGTACGCACGAATCCACGCGTCTCCGCACGTAGATACGTGATTCGCACGCGGTTGTGGAACAACGCGTTCAATGGCATTTTCGACCGGCAAATTAATAACGCGAATATCATTCGGCGCAATTGTGTTGCTTAAATCAATTGATTAATTAATCGCTTCGCGAACGATTCAATCCGGTCGAAAGCGCTACAAAAGACGCTTGTCGTTGCAAAAACAAAAAAAGAGATGTGGCAAAAAATCGAGAATTAGAGTTTTAAGTTTTAGAGTTTTAAGCAACCTTCGGGGAAAACCTACGCGAGATAACAGCCGCGATTCATATTCAACGTTTCAATCGGTGGTGACACCATGTGCGATACTGATTTCGCTAGAAAAATGCGTCGCACTTATTGTTTGTCAACGCGTCGAAATGCGCTCATTTCTCGCTACTTGACTGACCGTCTCTCATATCGTGCGATAACTTTGATTTAATTTCTTAGCGCTAAGTCTTACCAACTATCTACTGTGTGTGTATGTGTGTGTGGGTAATTCTAATTAAATACGAGTGTAATCGAGATGAGAAACATTGTTGAGTTGCCTGTTTAGATACTTCGGGGGTGCACATCTCCATTTCATTGTTGTCGCAACACGGTCTCCGAACGAGCACCGTAATCGGCTGGAATCAGTATGCCAAGATTACGCTCTCTTACGTTCTCCCTCTTTCTTTCTCTTTATATCTAGTTTCTTCGAACATTTTTTTTTTGTTTTTTTAAGCAAAGATATCTCTAACAAAAAATTCTCGAAATTCCATAATGCGCAACGTTTTTATTATCTAACCAAGAAATAGAAAAATCTTACATTACGCGCTACATATATTTCGACAATTTTATTTTTGTGTCTAATTAATATAATTTATACACAATGAGTTATACCAAATTTGCTCCGAGTACGTAACCGTGTTCCATGTACGCAAAAACACGTTGATATTTGATATTTTTGATTGTTTTGTCAAAAAGTGACGGGAATGAAACGGCACGCTGATGGAGACATATGGAAATTGCAATGAAGTGCGCCGAGAAAAACTGTACAGTGCACAGTTTGTTTTTTTTTTTTTTTTCGAAATAAGATGCTATTTTTATAGTGGAAAACAAAATAATACTGAAGAAATTTGTAACACTTTTATTTTTATGTTTTATTTTTTTATTTTTTATTTTTATTTTTTTTTTTTTTTATTGTATTGATGTACGAAAGAACTTGTGTAAATTACCTCGACCGTTGGATTTAGAGACAATTCACCGTTATCATTTTTCCGGGATGTTCCTTTCTTGTAACATCTGCATATCTTGCTGAACAATGATCTGTTCTTTGTTTTCATATCGTCAGCTCACCTCGACACCACCCTCGATCTTACTCGTTTTCCTCACTTCCTTACGCTCGACCGAGAAAAAGACTTCGATACTTTGTAAACGACCGCACTGTCTGTTTGCGGACCGTCTGTGAACGATATCAAGAGACATCTGACCCTGAGCAAAATCTTACGAAATAATTTTGATCAGCGTGTTATTAGCGCCATCTGAAAGCGTTCGCCTTTCGAAATATATATAGCACAAGAACACTAAAAATCAATACGCCAGGTGAAATAACGCTGGCGAATGTTACCTTAAGCGTGGCAAGGTTTGTGCAGAAATCAAAAAACGAATTCGACGCGATTGTTGCGCGTCAGTTATTAAGAACGATTTGTTGTTAAGAAAATTTGAAAACGCTCAATTATGCGACACCAGGCAAATTGCGTTCGTGCGCGTTGTCGCTTTCGAGAAATTGTCGAAAATCCCGAAGAGATATTTTTCGTCGTTGTGATTTGCAACATAATAAATCGAATCGGCGTCATTAGTCACGTTGTAATTTTCTTCTTGAGTAACATAATAATTTTCAATTTTATTATATATAATCCATCGCGTGAAAAAAAAGACAATTGTCGTTTTCAGTTAAAAAAAAAAAAAAAACGATCGTAACAACAAATTGACGAAATATTGTAAAGAGCGATTTAAAACTTGTTATTAAAACTTTTAATTATGAAATAAAATATAACGCATTTAATTGTGAAAGCTTTCTCCCAAATACAATAAGCTGATACAATAAGCTTCTTCTGATAAATCGAATATTGTTAAGTTAATGAAATTGATATGATTCTCTTATATACAAATACACACGTATTCTATCGATAAGATAATTTGCGTTGATTTGTGTTTCTCGAAAGTGAAAATATTTGCAGATTCGGTGATATTTGTGCAAACTTTCTTTTTTTTTTTTTTTTTTCATAAGAATTCAAAACGGTTCTAAACAATTTTGAAACATATATTTACAAGAGAATACTTCAAAATATTATTGTAATCTAATACTGTATTCCGTGTGTTATCTCTAGCAGGATTTTCATTTCGACAGATGAAATGCCGTGTCCTCACCTTGTCCTTGGCACGAAATTCAAACGCGTGTCACAGAGTGCATTGTCGCTCTAAGAATAAATTGAAAACGTGTGTATATTTAATATACACACGTATATTAAATATTGAAGAAAAATTACAAAATTCTATCGCGCACTATTGCTTTCCCGCATTTTTTTACGATAACACACGCGCGCGCGATTAATGCGCAGCTGACATAGATAATAAAATTCTAAGAAAATTAACGGAGTTTTTTTCTTAGCTAGAAGAAAAATTATATAGAGCTCTTTATCCGCGCAATATTGAGCGCAAACTGTTCAATAAAAACATCTTGGATTATGTTCTATAAATTGTCGTATCTTTACGGCGGTAAATAAACTTTTGAAACCGCGACCACAATTTATTTCCAATAATCCCAGCACTACAATTTTTTTTTTTTTTTTGTTTTTAGATACCAAATGAGTTAACATCAAAGAAACGTGAAGCGACTCAGAGTCTCATCCTTTGCGGCATTTTTCCTCTCGTCTGAGTATTTGTCATTTGTTATAGAAAAACAAATAGTGACAACACAACAAAATCGCGATGTTGAAAACGATAGAAATAAAAAATAAAATGTCAATCACTCCACAAAATGCAAAGATTAAAAATTTGTCATAAGAATATGATCTTGATTTCGATCTTGCTTCTTGTTACGATTCGGTCGGATTAGATAACGCGATAAGTTTCGAGTGATTTCACTTCCTGAGTGTCGAGGAACGGAAATCGAGTTTCGATTATCAGGCATTAGATTGTTTGGAACAAGTTTCGGTGTCTATTTCATTTTTTCTTTTTTTTTTTTTTTTTTTTTTTTTTTTTTTATCGCGTCATCGAAAACGTTCACACATACCTCTTCGGATTATCGTGTTATGAAACATTTCTCACTCGGATCAGTTTCGTAAGATCGTTGCGCGCGTAACGTCCGATGAAACATTTGAAATTAGTAGTTTGCGCAGAACAAAAAAACCCTTGATACTTACGCAACGAGGGTTAAGGGTGCCATGAAAGGAGGGAGAGATCGCCGACTCACCGATTGGTCGATGTGCTCCCAATTTTCTCCGACATGGTTTCGGGCTTGTTCGGTCATCGTTCGCGAAAAGAGAGAAACAAAAACGAAATAAAAATTAAAAAAAAAAAAAAAACAACAACAAACGCCAACACACAAACGTCGATGGAGATCTGTGATTAACGACAGACAATCACAACTCTCTCGGGATCACTGTGAAGGCTTACATCACTTGCGCCGATGTTCGCGATCGCAAATATAGCCGAGCGTGATCTTTGAGCGTGTGCGTCTTCTTGTCGCGAACGCGATCTCATAGGTGTTTGCGCGCGTTTGTCGCACGCGCGCAGGATATTTTCGGCGAGCAACGGAGACAGAGAGATGGAATTAAAGTGTCTCTCACAAAAGAGAAACTTGCGCGAATAATGTTAAACTAGCGAAAGGGTGAACGCTCAATTAGCGCTCAAATTGTACGACAGGATTTCGATTTCTGATTGCTTTCTCCTGATCGCAAGTAATCGCCAACCGACGCGATAGACGCGAATCGCGACCAATGAGTTCGCGGAATAAAGAGCTAACGAATCCACGTGACCACTGAGAGTGAACCACGTTTGGTTTAACGTGGGGTTCACACGTGGTTTCATCGGAAACGTTCGACGCAAAATTCGAAATACTTACGTCTGCTTACGTAATTTGAAACACGTGCCGGAGGATGGCGCCATCGATCAGCTGATCGATTTTTATCGACTCGCGACGGATCGACACATCGCCCCTCCCCCGGCGGCGCCGAATCACGTGATGTTATTGAAAAAGTCGTGAAAATTGTTTACAGATATTTTTCTTAATCAAACAGCCACACGTGCGGCAATAATCTTCTTCGTTGTTGCCGAGTTTCAGTATGTAAATAGGGATGATGTATATTTTTCTTGATTTTCACACACACATACACAAGGTGCGATTCTTCTTTTCGCGAAAAATATTTTATTAATTTCATCTCCTCCCCCTCGAAACACATAACTCGTTTTATTAGCATTTGTTAAGTACTTGTTCCGAAGTTCGAGAACAGCTTGTTTGTTTAAAACTGCGTATACATTTGTTGCAAATTCTTGTATTTTTATCCGCATGTTTCTTCCACGTATAAGAGAATGTATAAAACCAAAATTAGTAAATAAAATTAATACATATAATGCACATATTATATAATAGATGCATAAGTAATTTGTATTAATATTATAATAATTACACACAATTAATTCATATTATGTCAATACGTATTGAGCGCGAGTTCTCCCATTCTCTGCCAGATCCGTTATTTCATCACTTGTAATCTCTGAACAGTCACATTAGTCATTTCAAATTCTATAACGAGTTTTTGTTCTTGTTGTTCACGCTGTGTATCTCCGAAACATGAATCACGGCCAATATAAGCGACTTTTGAACTCAGCATATCGAAGATATGAAAGTTGTTGACGGATCTTAGATGACTGTATTATGTCTATCTATTGACCGACTGTATTATGACTGTATTATGTCTATCTTTCCGGAAATCCCAAATAATTACGCAGTAGCCGTCGGGGAATTTTTTTTTGTTACACATAATATATTTTATATCGTGACGCATAAAAATTCTGTTGTCTCGTGGAGAACTTTCATCTTTCACTTTTTAGCTTGCAAGTTTCCAATAATTTTGATTCTCCCTAGAATTTGTTTTTTTTTTAATTCTTTCTATTTGAAAATGTACGATTCGACAGGTTTCTGACAGACTGAGCGTTGCCGCGACCACGCTTACACAAAGTCAGGATGGCCGAGCGGTCTAAGGCGCTGCGTTCAGGTCGCAGTCCACTTCTGTGGGCGTGGGTTCGAATCCCACTTCTGACAATTTTTTTTGTCTCTTGTAAAATTACGAATATACGCGTGGGTTGGGATTTACTTAGTTATTTTATTATTGCCGGTATTTATACTCGCGATGTCACATTGTGGGTGCGGGAAAAAAGTAAAATGAAAAACTAAATAAAATTTAAGAGAAAGAATAATTTATAAAATATGTAAAAATTTTATATTTATACCGCAATAGAATATTGTAAGTCTATTATTTTTAAATAATACTAGATAAAATTGAGAAATTATTTTTAGATCATCCGAATGTGTGCATGAGTGTTTCGCATAAATTCGTCCTCTAATCGTTTGCCGACGTTTCAACAACGTTGCACACATTCTCTGAAAACTGGCGCGTGCGCGACCAACGTCAAAAACGTCGGAACGTTCCCGTGAAGAGCCGTGAGAGTGAGAGATAGTGAGACAGGCGGTGGATCATCGTCAACATGGCGGACGGCGACTTGCTCGTCACAATTTCAGGTGCTGCGCTTTCGCTGCTATTTTTCGAAAATGTGCGCAGCGTCGGCGACCAGGTAAAAAAACCTCTACTTACGTAATTTCGCACGTCAACGCGCTGCGATTTTATCCAAGCGGAAAGAGCTCTCGTCTCTGTTAATCGAATCTGCGTTTACTCGTGTCATAACCTTTTGGACTAACCTCGGCGAAAGTTAACGTTTCGTGATATTTGTAGGTCGGTTTTCTGCTTGGAGAAGTTGTCGAGTTCTTCGTCAAGACCTACACCGATTCCGACAATCAAGTGGAAACTGTCAAAATTCACATAAGTGAGTGTATTTGTCTTGATATTTTACACATTCACATGTAAACAATGAAAGAAGTTTCGAGTATATGAAAGAATCGGGATCTATTTTCAACGCAGAAATGGTATAAACAATAAACCGCAATGTAAACACGTGTGTGTGTTTAATGCAATTTCAGATGTGGAGACTATAATGACGTGTCCTCTGTTCGATCTTGTGCACGATTCAACCAGTTGTCGGATCAACAAGGAGAAGGTCAAAAATTTTGTGCGCGACAAGAGCAAGCAGATTATCGGTTGGTTTCATTTCCGCAGAAACTCAAGCAGTCTAATTCCTACATTGAAGGACAGATTATTCCACAAGCAGCTCGCGTCCCATTTTTCTAGCGAGAATGACTGCAATGAGGATTTCTTTCTCACTTGTCTTCTTAACGCCTCCATATCCGAAACGGGTGGTACTCACAAGTTCCGGCATGTGTTTCTCAGGCGCAAACAAAAAGCGTTTGAACCGGTGCCTTTGCGGATAAACAATTTGGGTGACGACGCTTCCAGACACGATGGTTCAGATTATAAACCAACGCCTTACAGAAAGTCCGCTCATGTGAGAGACAGTTTCACCGAACTGATAAAATCACTGAGGTGAGTAGACACTTATCAAGTTAATAAATGGTATTGAACGCACATTGGTTTGGCAGTGTTACATATGATTTTTTTTCTGTAAACTAAAACTGTGAGACCATGTGTAAATTACTTTTTCTTATAGAAGATGTTTATTTTTGATACTTTGATATTCTATTTTTGAGTTATTGATGCATCATCAATTAGTCGGATATACGTTCTTCAGTTTAGATGTGACAAGAACAGGTGGAGTGGATTCTGCTATGGCTATTCAAAGAGCCGCTCAGGAGCACTTGACGTCGTTAATTCCGAAAGTGTGTGAATCTGATATGCAGGTGGCCGAGCTAGAACGACAAGTTCGCGAGTTAAAAGCCAAGGTTCAAGAACAACAATTAACAAAGAGGCCGAGAATCAATGGCGAAACATGCGAAAGAATCGCGAAGGTAAGTGAGCAAAATTTAGTTTTTAAAAAGAATGCTACTTGTATTTTCAGAGAGGAAGCATATATTCTCTTAAATTCATGTTTTGGAAAAAATCTTTTGGTTTAGAAGTGTAAATAGATTGAACACGTATCTAATTATTTGAAACGTATTAGGTGCAGCCGAGCAATCAAAACCCGTGCCGCAATACCGCCGCCTGCATCGCTAAGAGCGTCAAGGAGAAGTCGGGCCGAATAGGCCGCGGCAGTCTACTGGAGATTGCAAACCAGCAACAAGATGCGCGCGACAATTCACCTAATAGCAGACGTACCGTTCCGGAAATCACAACCGAGCCTATCTGCTGCGAAGTGGGCGTAGGGAGAGGCAGGGGCAGCGGAAGGAGTAATCGCGAATTTAATCCGGGAATGAAGAAAGTTCGACAAATTCCGATCACAGTACAGACGCATTCCTCTCGCGAAACTACCCCAGAACTTCAGGATTTCTCCGACGCAGACTGCTCCGCTGTCTCATCCCTCTCCCCTTCCGTTATAAGGTAAAGAGACTAGAGATAACAAAGGAAACAAAATGTAGGAAGAAGCAAAAAGATCGTTACAAAATGTCTTTCTTCTTCCCTTCACTTTGTCTCTGATCTCTCTCTTTCCTTTCTTTTTTATCCTTGAAAACTCAGTCATTAAATATATTATTTAAAAAATATCAGAAAATTCAATACAAATATTTTATTTTATTTTTGTTTTTCGAAACGAATACACCAAATAAAAGATTTTTATATAACAAATAAAATATTTTTGTAGAACAAATTGTAATTAAAGATGTTTGTTTTTACTGTACCTCAGGTCCCGTAGCCAGGTAACAAAGAAAACACATACGGAGAAATGCAACACAGTGACGTCGTTAGATATTTGAGCGGAGAAATCAAACAGTGGAAAAATTTGTGCTTTGTCCTATAAAATTTCAAAAACAAAAATGGCAAATGGAAAGAAGGGAGGAAGAAAAGATAGAGGTATTTGCCAGTATTATATAAGAGTAAGATGTTGTAAAGAGAGAATTAAGAGGAGGAGGTATCACCAGAAAGAAAACTTCGAAAAGAAAATGTTGTTTTTAAAGAAATTCAAAAATAATGCTAATCTTCGACAAATGCTTATTTTAATTTGGCAATTAAAAGCAAGAATTAGGAGAGAAGTGGCAGTTAGAATGTTTTGTTGTAATTATTCTATTGCAGGTGCCTTAAATTCTGCAAAAATACTGATAAGACATCTTTAAGGATTCGAGAAATTTAAGGTTTTGTATCTTATTCCAAGTTATTTATAGTGTTTATTGTGTGCCATTAAGTTACTCTGTATAACATGTTTTGCTATAAAATTAAAATAACATAGAAGCTCTTACATTAGTTTATATGCATTGATGAATAAGTGGAACTCTGTAAATAAAGAATACAAGAGAGAAAGAGAGAGAGAGAAAGAGAGAAATGACGTTTTATATTCAATAGAAATAAATAATATATATATAAATAAAACAATAATAACAATCTATGGAATGACTTAACAAAACTATAACATAGACGAAAAGAGAGTGTCTGGTTAGAAAAACTGTAAAATAACAACAAATTTTCGAACAAGTAAAGCTCTTCTCTGTTAACTTTTAAGTTTTTTTTTTTTTTCTATATAAATTTGTTTGGAGTTTGATATGACGACGATGAAGTTCGATTGTATCCTGGCGATATATTCATTTTTGATAATTTTGAGAAAGCAGGTTTATATATCACAGCCTAAAAATTATACAAAACAGACATAACAAATGACTCGCTCTGATTAACAGAAAAAGAATTCAAAACTTTAAATATATATCACAGTTTTAAATGTAAAACAATATTCGTAAGTTCAAAATAAAACAAAAAACACAAAAATATAAAACTAATAGCGATCAAAGAAACACATTACGCAATAATCCAGAATCCTTCAAAATTTTAACCTGCGTTAATTTGCTCGAGAAAATTTTTTTTAGAATATATCCGCGAGATTATTTGGCACTCCAGTAACCTCCCAGATGGTAGCTGCCAATCGCCGAGAGTGTTCCAAAACGCAAGTCGACGTGGTCAGTCCCAAATGAACGCAGTAGAGCTCGTAGATTCGTACTTTGTTGGGCGAGACTTTGGGGAAACACGTCTCGGTTAGTTTTCTGCAAAAATTAAGAGAACAAGTTAAAAATTTCATTAAAAAACACAGTTGAAAGACGCATAAAAAGACGCGATACAAAAATTACCTGTAATAGTCTCCGCAGAGTATGCCTGGTACCGGAAAATTTTTCATCACATAATTAAGATAGACTTTACATTTCGGTGGTGAGTAACCCTGAAAATACACAAATGACAAAGTAAATTTATAGAATGTACGCATATGCACGATATTTTTTTTTTAATTGAAGTGCATACGTACGGAAATGTCTTCGAACCACAAGAAGTAAGAATAATTGAACGTGGTGTCCTTCCACATGACCGACAAATGGCCTTCCTGCAGATGTATTCGACTTTGCTCGACCATGTTCCAAATCTTAAGAGACAGAAAGAAAACTAATAAAGTCGTTGAAACTATTTGTGAAAATAGATTTTTACGATTCTTTTTCGTGCAGAAAATGCAATCGATACATTTTTTTTTTTTTTGGTATTTTGATTTAGTGTTTGGTGCTAAGTTTAACGGAAAACTAACTTTTTTCATCGTAAGAGTAAGCGTTTCGGTGCTCGTAAAGTCTAGCGTGGGCGCCACGAGTCTGTGAGTCGTTCTGTCGATGTAGATGAAATGTACCAGACCTGGAAACTCTTCGAGATACTTGTTGATAGTTAGGGAACTTCTCGTAAAAGATTAACATTAAGGAGACAATATGGAGCGAAATGCATTCCATAAAAAAAAAAGAACTTTCAATTCGACATTTTCTGGAAAATCGCAAGCATCGTGAACAAACAAAAAGAGTAAAATATAATGTATTCAAAATATCGATATAGAAAAGAAACGAGTTCGTGCACTTCCAGCTGTTTATTATTATTTTTTTTAAATAAAAGGATATGATCCTAGCGTGAAGTTCTTCATTGCTTTGACCTTCAGAAAGTCACTGAAGTCGCTCAGCTTTTGCCGAACGAGCCTGCCGACCGTGGTGAGAACGTCGGTTCCTTGCTTCAAAAAATTCCGATCGAAACAAGTCAGACGTAGTAGTTCTTTCAAGGTTTCCACAAAGCCGGAAGTATTGGCTTCGATCTGCACGACCACTTCGGGATCTCGAGAGCGTAGAAGGTCGTTGTACTTTTTTCGAACGAAGTCCCATTTTATTTGCAATCTCTTTTGACACATATCGACATCGTTGCCAACGTTAGAACGATTCTTCTTAATTCCTTCCAACACCTTCTTGATCGACGCGTCGAGGTTTTCGAAGATTGGCTTCAATTCGTCAACATCCCTTTGAAACTGCAGGTTGTTCATCAGATTTAAATAATAGAAACTGTCGCACAATCCTGAGGAAGTGGAAAGATTTGTAGCTTCGACTATTGTTATTAGATTGATGGAATCCGATAGCTCGAAGATGTGAACCGCATTGGCCGTATAATTGTGCTGAGAGCCAAGAAGCAACAATTGACTGTAGAGATCGTCATCAGTTAAGGATGAAAGTCCCTCAGTCACCGAAGGATCTCTCGAACCTAGAAAAAGATGAGGATTTTTATATAATCTCGTCGAAATTATTGAAAAAAAAATTTCCTTATTCTTTACTCATTGCTAAAATTCTTTATTATAAGAAATACGCTAAAAAAAACCTACTAAAAAGATTCGTAATGTCTTCGGAAGTAGGAGTGGCCAGTCTAGCTCCGAAACTTAGTCTCATTTCGTCGTTTTTTACAGAACCGCTTTCCGGTAACAAGATATCGCTGTCGTTATTGTCGTCGTTACTCTCGAATCGATTGTGCCTCCGCTTTTTATTTACCGTCCAACAAAGTAGGATCATCAATAAGATGTCGGATGCGCACAAGTCGTGAGCGTTTTTGCTGGAGTACAGTGACAAAAACTTGGATCCAACCAGAAGCAACATGTGTGAGTTGTTGAATTCGGGTTGCGAACTTTTCAACTTGTCGCATGCGTCGTGCAGTACTTTGAGGACCGAAGAAGATACTTCTGAATTCACTGACAACTGTTCCACCGCTTCTGTCAGCATACTCTGCTCGCTGTTTCTCAAGTCACACCACGCATCCAGCAAAGAGGACACCAGACCCACTTTCTGCCAGTTGGTTTTCAATCTGCAATCAGAAATTAAAGTGGCGGATTAGCCGCTTACATTCGAATTAAAAATTATTTTGCACACACGTACATTTGTTATTTATTTCATTCTTCATCTATATTTTATTCTTAGATCTGTATTGTACTTTTACATCTACTGTATATCAGTTACATACATCGCAACATCCGGACCACACACGTGGCGCACAATCGACACGCATATTCCAAGCGTACGTCTCATAAGTTCCACCTCTTTTGTAGCCAAATATATAAATGTGTAACCAATGTATTCATCAAAGACCATGTTTGTTCCATCTTGAAACTTCATCGATGTATAGGAGTTCCCAAACTGAGAAGCCATCACATGCTGTGAGGTAACGATGGGTGAAAACAACTGCATTATGATGTTAGGACTCAGTAAAGACGTTTCCAAGTCTGTGACATCCTATAGAAAAACAAATAAAAAAAAAACTATATTTAATTGTTCGAGAAGCGGTAATGTATTGTATTTCAATTATATATTATTGAAATTTACCTTGTTATCCTGACTGTTGAGCAAACCTTGCGTTCTCGCGAGCTTCACGATGTGACTCGCGAATTTCTTATTACACTTTGCGAACAACACATCGTTCAGATGATCAAATATCAGTACAGCCCTCATTCCGTTTACAATTTCGAAGTTTTACTTGTCTATTCTCAGCACACAATTTATATTTGAACGTTTAATGTTTAAAAAAAAACTGTCATTTACACGTAGAAGGCGTTCCACAATCAATCATGCGCACATTGTAATGTTATTTATTGCCGCTTTGTTTATTTCGCTCGAACAACAACGGTAATCTTATTTGACTTGAGATTTTCACGCGAATTTCGACATGCTTTTGGAATTTGTTTTTCAATTGTATACCCACTGTTTGTTTTTTTTCCCTTGTAATAGTTTTAAGTTACAGATTTTTTTTTTCTCTCTCTCTCTCTCGAACAAACAAGTACAAAACTTCTTTTCTTTCTTCTTACGGCTCGCTAGAATCATATACACAATAGCATAACGCACTTGTCTCTCTGTCGGCACTCGGCACTTTTGATGCCAGCTGTCAAAGCTGCGAGGTGTCCAAAAAGGTCCGCACACTTTCGTGTCAGCTGTGTCTGATAAGATCTATAGTTCATAGATGACACCTCCGGCAATACCTGGCGCTACCTGTATGACTTTTCATCACCTTTATTTTCTTCCCGCGAACAAGTTTTGAGGTTAGACGACGACGACGACGACGACGACGAAAAGCAGTCGACACGTGTTGCCTGAGACTTGTAGAATCTATTTTAAGTAACTTTTATTTAATCTATATGTTTTGATTTGGTAGATTGGACGAACGCGTCACGAGAGACACGAGGAGCCACAAAACGTGTCACCACAGTCAAGCAGCAGACGACACGGATGAATCATAGTAAACCGATTCACAAAGCTTACATAACTCACGTACATATACATATACGTATGTACACGCAAAACACGTGTTTCTCTTCACTGGTTGCATTATCCATGCGCGTAATAATTTTGCATGTGCGCGAAGAGAGCCGAAACATAAGGAAAATATCATGAATATATTGTAGAGCATTATCGTGTATTTTGACTGCCAACCCGCTGTTACCTATCGATTGCCATGATAGCGCAAAGTTTTCCGTGCGTCGGAAAAATCTCGTCGTCGTGACACGAGGTAGGATGCCGTTCGTTCGCGGAGAGAGCTCATTATCAACGCTAACTCCTGGGTGTTCTTCAATTATTAACGCAAATCTGCGGAAACTTTTTTTATTTTTATCTTTGTTCAATATTCAGTGAGAAATAAAGACGGAGTGACTTTTGTGTCGTTAATTGGGAAACATCATCCGTTTGAGAGACGGCGTTAGAAAATGCAAACTCTATAAACAGCAAATAGCGTTAGCGTTAAGCGTTTTCTAATCACAGCAACCGATTTCTAACCAATAAACAATAAAACATTGTTTTGTGTTTGTAACCGCATCGATTGGACCTTTAACGTCGACTTTTTTTGCGACCCCGCGGTGTACAGTTGCATTTTTATATATGATCCGCATTTTTCATACAAACTCGCAAACGCTAACGCTCTACCCTTGAAAGCGACAGCGTCGATAGCGCGAATCTGTAATGTAAAATACTACCCATCAGTTACGTCATGATGTAGTGTTGATAGCTAGCTCCCCGAACAACTTTGAATAGAAACGATTGCGAGTTCCTTGAACGCGATCGTTTGATTAGATACCGCTAACTTTTTCTCCCATCAGCTCGATGACGTTTCTCAAAACTTCGACATTCGTAACTGCCGCGGGAGAGCATTGCGTGAAGCAGAAATGTTTCACGAACAAGAGGGATCTGACAACAATCTCTCAAAGAGAGACGTTCTATTCACGTCCTTTGTCGTAAGTGTCACTATTTGTTTTATATATATATATATAATGACTTTTGTTATTTTTTTTCCAACTCGATGCTTCCCCTTCTATACCGACAATGAGATAAAAATTAAATAGTTTTTTTTATAAAGAGGAATTTAATTTTTATAAATTAAAGCGAATTTTTATATATTTCGTATATTACTTTTGCAGTGTTTTTGAAGCATTAAAAAAAATCATCTTACGTAACATTCTTAATTTACATGCGGCATTTTATATCTGATGCAACACACACACACACACACACAAGTCAATTATATTAAACAATAATATTAATGTTTGATGTCAGTCAGGTGCTCTTGCAGGAATTATTTGTGACGTGACACTGTTCCCGTTGGACACTCTTAAAACACGTTTGCAAAGCCAGCATGGATTCTTTCAATCTGGCGGTTTCAAGAAACTGTACAAAGGCATAGGACCTGTGATATTGGGTTCTGCTCCGTCAGGTATGTAATAATATTTATACATCAATACACAAGATATAAAGAAAATAAAAGATAGAGAAAAGATATTGTAGAGAAAATGCGCTTTGTAACCTTGATATTAATTAATATACACACTGTGTGTTACACTACAGCTGCTATATTTTTTATTACTTATGAGGGCATAAAACAGTATACACAGCCGTGTATACCGGAACAGTATCACTCAATTATACACATGGTTGCGGCATCATCTTCCGAAGTGGTGAGCAATTACAGTTTTGTTTTCACTGTCACATGATATGATGCGTAATCTCATTGTGTGATAATTTTGTTTTTTTTTTTTCTACACGTTAGTATGTACGACAGATATGTTTGTAAGTTTTGTAACATCAAAACGTATGTTGTATGACATTTGTATCGAAATCTTGTGCGACTTTTATATACAGACAGCCTGCTTGGTTCGGGTACCTGTGGAGGTGATTAAACAAAGAAAACAAGCTCTTCTATCCGATACAAATCACTTAGGTTTAAGAACATTATATCGCGGTTACGGAAGTACCGTACTTCGAGACTTGCCGTTTGGACTGATTCAAATGCCGTTGTGGGAATATTTCAAGCTCTACTGGACTCGACGAAGCCAACGTGATTGCACACCAATGGAAGGTGCTATTTGCGGAGCCGCGTCAGGTAGAATATTTATGTTATATAACTTTGCGAATTTGTGCGTTAAGATAACTTTCCTTAAATATTTTACGAATAAAAAAAAGTTATAATGACGTAATTAAAATATTCATCTTTTGTCTCAGTTGCTATATCGGCTGCCTTAACAACACCACTGGACGTTGCAAAGACGAGAATTATGTTATCCAGCACGTCCGCTGAAAAAGAAGAAGTTAAAATATCGACAATGTTGAAGGAGGTTTACAAATGTAACGGCGTAAAAGGGTGAGAAAAGAAAATTTTATATAATTCTTATACACACATATAGGTATGCGTAGTCTACCAGAACTGCACGCAATACTTTCAGATTGTTCGCTGGCTTTGTTCCGAGAGTAACCGGATTTACCATTGGTGGATTTATATTCTTTGGCGTTTACGAGCAAGCCAGAGAACTTTGTATATCTTACTTCTCACAAAGATTCGCCGACATATAGGTCAATAATTTCTAAATAATTAAAAAATAATTACGAAAGCTTTTAAGCACATTTTGCGGATATCTCTTGAGCTCTGTCCTACTTCAACGTGATATTTGCTGGGATTGGTTTCAGAAGGTAATTTGTAAATTAATAGAATTTATTAAAATAAAAAATTTTATTTGTTGCTAATACTTTAGTATTACAAGATATTAAAGCTTAAAAGATCACATTTATCAGTTTTCAGGCTGTCCTTTTTCGTCTTCTCCCCAAAAAAAACTTTTTGGGAAACGTAAGTTCCTGGTATTATTAAATACATACAGAAAACACTGCGTTAAGAATCAACGTAGGAAACTTTTGTGTTTTTTTCTTTTTTGAAAAAGAAACTTCGTGTCACGATACACAATATTCAAGGGCGCACCAGCAACGAATCTTATCTATGGTCACAGTTGCGATAATACAAATGTGATTACAATCTCAATTACTTTGCACAAAAGATCAGCTTTAACCTTATATATATATACATATATATATATATATGTATATATTTATATACATATATATATATAACGATCAACAACGATCTTTAAGAATATCTCTCAATTCCATATCAAGTGCAGTGTTTCACTCAAGATCTTACATGTGCATTTTCTATGATCTTACATGTTGCATTTTCTAACTTTATAGAAGTTTACGATTTATCGAAAAGATCTCTACAATTCAAATTTTGCCAATTTAGATTATTCTGTATTATTACGTAGCGTTGGAAATACAAAATAAGATTATAAGAATATAAAATGTCACTGAGCAAAACTTGTATCACAAACATTGGTTCTTGAATTGTACATTAAAAAGATTCCTCATTACGCAGGTCGCTCGAATAATCTCAGATAAATTACTTTGATCACAAAAAGGCTTAAAAGAGAATAGAACGAGTATTAATACTAATTTTATTTAAATCTATGCACAACAATACCTTCTTTCGGATTTTCTCGTTAGAACTATTTCATTTTCTTTTACTTGTTGCAAGTTTTCGGGATTGGACGCGAAATCCTTTACGATTTCGTTAAACAACTCGACTGTAAAGAAAATGAAAATTTTGAATAAACGCACACATTTTATAACTGATACCCAATTGCATTTGTCACAAGTGTTTTTTGGTAAAAATATCTAGTACATATTTCCTACCTACCTACGTTTTCTCCCGTTTTACTAGACGTTACAAAAAGTTTGGTCTGTGTACCGTTCGCGTATCTTTCTACGGTATTTTGTAAATCCGGATCGTCCAACGGAAGACCCGAGTCGTACAAATCTTTTTTCGTGGCGCAAAGGTACACTTTGCAATTTTCCTCGACGCTTCTGAGTTCTCTAACCCAGTGTTTCGCCCGTTGAAACGTGCTCGATCTAGTGATGTCGTAGCACACTATGGCAGCCCTTGCGCCTCGATAATACGTTCTGGTCATGGCATCGTATCTGATAATATTATTAAATAAATATTATAAAAATTTTAAGATAATATTAAGAAATATTTAAGAAAATTATGTTCCTCTTGACGACATGGTGTGTAACAGTATACACAGTATTAACTGTTCAGATATCCGAGCGACTGATAACACAAAAAATGTAATAAGAGAAATATCAACTTACTTCTCGCTACCCGCAGTATCCCATATTCCCATAACAAGCGACACATCATCCAACTGTATTCGCTTCGCTGCAAACACAGTGCCTATTGTCTGCGATATAATTTCAACAGTATTAATTCGCATATGATGCCCTCCCTCCCATCTAGAGTTTTTACAACGCAAATTTTCATAATATTTATTACTTTACAATATTTCCTTCCACAATGTTGCGGACTATGAGAAACAAGACGTGCCGTGTTAGTGCTTTTGTAAATTGTTTAGGACTGTTCTTCTCCGCATTTCTTTTTTTTTTTTTTTTGAATTCTGATTGCATATTGATACAACGCAAGTAAAAAAATATTGTTACTGTCAAACATTTGTAACTTATATTGTTTATTGTAGATAAGCTACTAGAGAATAGCAAGTACCAGTAATTGGAACTACAAGAAAAACGCTCAAAAATAAAGTGTTGCTTTTCTTGTGATGCACACACACATTCTTCTATCTTGATGCTTGTTTATTTCATTACAAGAAAATTTAAACGAGTTTCAGCCAAGAAGAACAGTTCTGTGATCAGGAAGGAGTTTAAGGATTTCAAGAAAAACTATTACGTCATTTCTTTGTTTCAACAAATTGTCGTATCGACTCAACGATGCTGATGAATTTGATAATGCTTCAAATAAAACCACTTACGTTTTGATAAGGTCGACTGTCATTGAACGTGTCATGTATGTATCGCTCCATAAGACTTGTTTTTCCCACTGTCGCATTGCCCAATAATACAACTTTCAAATCTACGCGACTCATGTTGTCTGTATCAGAATGTCACTGACTATCGATGATAGCTTTGTTCTAGCGTCTAGCGTATCATATGGGCAAAGTGGCCGTGCAAAGGTTATACGAACATACACACTCCTCTCCACCGCCCACCAACAGTCGCCATGTTGTTTCTTTCGCTAATGATGCGATAACATCGCACACATGCTGGGATACGTTCCAAAATCTTATCTTGGTAACCGAAAACTATAGTACAAGTGATGTAAAATATAGCATTTTAGTAACCAAGGTAAGATTTTGGAACGTAGCTCTGAAGAAACGATTATACAAAATAAATGCTTCAACCGCGATTGGTCATCTTGAATAATCAATCGATGCGATTGGTCAGTTCTGTTGAGTTAAAATGTAAATATTCAACGACCGATTGCAGATGTGAATGATGTCCTTGCACTGAGGTCAATGACCTTTCGTCAAAGTTCATTGACCTCTCGTCAAAGGTTACTGACCTCTCGTCAAAGGTCAATGACCTCTCGTCAAAGTTCATTGACCTCTCGTCAAAGGTCAATGACCTCTCGCCAAAGGTCAATGACCTTTCGTCAAAGGTCATTACGTCACGTCAGACACGTGACTATACAAAGTGACTTCGTTGAGCGTGAACTGGGAGCGAGGCACTACCTCTTGATTGACATGTAAGAAAGTCGTTCCTTGTTCTTGGACTAAGAGTCTGCGAAAACCGTTAACAATTTTTCCATTCCACACGCGTCGTTGCGTACAATCGAAAGTGCATCCGTAGTAAAATAACTTATGCACGTCGTTTTACACATATCCTTTTTTAAAACGTGTACGAAAATAACAACGTGAGGAATTATTTGAAATAAATATCGTTTATTTTCTTAATTATTAATGTACAACTACGTGAATTTTTACATACTCATCGTATTTGTAGACTCGTAAACATCTTTTTGTTCTTACAAGAAATGTTTCTTCAATCTGGAACATATCTATTGCTCTTTATTGAGCTACGTTATGATGACGCAATTAGTGGGTTGCAATTTTTAACAATTATGCAGATCAACGCATAAATTTCTCATTTTATAATAAATTTCTTTATTTGGCCTTTCCTTGCGCGGCAACCGCGGCCATCGCTGCTTTAACGGTCTCTTCGTCACCCAGGAATTTCATAGAAACCACAGGTTTGAAGTTCTCATCCAGTTCGTACACAAACGGAATGCCAGTCGGCAGGTTCAACCCCATAATCTGATCGTTAGTCAGTTCTATTTAAACAAAATATCATCAAACAAAAATTAGTATGGTTATATAATTAAATAAATACGTAAACTGATGAAAAATGGAATTCCTTACGATCCAAATGCTTCACTATGCCACGTAAGCTGTTTCCATGGGCAGCTATAATGATTCTCTTTCCTTCCTTTAATTGGGGAATAATCGTCTCGTTCCAATAAGGCAACGTTCTCTCGATGGTCAACTTGAGAGACTCAAATTTCGGAAACTCGTCAGGTTTTGGTCCATCAGCGTAACGCGGATCCTTCACTATCGTTTCGTAATACTTGTGATCCGGTTCCATTGGAGGTGGTGGCACGTCAAACGATCTACGCCAGATCTGCACTTGCTCTTCACCGTATTTGGCAGCAGTCTCCGCCTTATTCATGCCAGTAAGACCACCATAGTGTCGTTCGTTCAGTCGCCATGTTTTCTGAACAGGTAGATCTTCCTGGCCGATCTCCTTTAGAATTGCTTTCAGGGTTTCTTGTGCTCTCGTTAGAACTGACGTATGAGCCACATCAAACGTGTAACCTGCATCCTTCAGAGCTTTCCCTGCCGACACAGCTTCATTTTTGCCTGCAAGAGATTTTGTATTGTACAGACAGCAGCATCTTTGATGTACAAAGTATCGTTTATTAAGAGGTGTGTCCTGCATTGTGTTTTATAAAGAAAGACACACTCTGCGAGCAGAATGAGATTATCTAAAAGATCAAATAAAACATGTAGAACGTGAGATTTTTTTACAAACAACTTTGTTTTTACAGAGAAACTTGATGTGAACGAATGAACGCAATCACATCTTATGTTTTCGAAAGAAAATTTTTGATTTTTTCTTGTTTTTGCATTTTAATTGTTTTGCGCCATTTAATCTTTTCGTCCGATGTAATTTAATACTTTTAAAAACATTGACGGGTTCTGTTACGTCACAATATCATTCATTCAAATTAAAAAACTCAGAGAGAGAGGTCGTGCGACCTTTTGTCCTTGAAAAGCGACGAATTCGATACGTAACCCCGGATGATATTTACGCACCCTTGTCCGACAGATTGGCGTCGTACCATCCGCAGAAAAGATTCAACTTATTCCATTCGCTTTCGCCGTGGCGAACCATAACTATCCTGTATTTCGACATGTTTCCTGTAAAATCGCACGAAGAACGCCGGAGTAAACGACAGACAAATTTGCGAGCAATTTCGCGGATCGTGTGAACAAATCGATGCGGTTACAGCACAAATAATTTAGAGGGCGTTGCGAACACTAGGAACGAAAAATACAGGGAATTACAAAGTTTCTGGTTACTGACACTGCCGATTACTAAACGTTGCGTGAGGTTGAAAGAGCTCTTTTGTGGAGACACTCGAGCTGACGTGAGCTGACGTACGGGTTTATATGATCGGAGCGATCCGCGAAAGCAAAGAACTATTTAAAAAAAAACATCAAAAAATCGCGAGATCTCGAACGAGTTTTTAGTTCTCACAAAAAAGATGATCATTTGTATTCGCGCTTGATCATTCGACATATCACAATTTATAATTATGGAGATAATAACCGCCAACGATAATACCAGTAAATCGCACACTTTGTTGTCTCCTGAATTCTGCAAGAATTCCTTGCTGATTTCTTGCAATTGGCAAATTGTCAATAACAAGCAATTTTGCGACGCCGTCACCACTGTGCCGTTGCAGGACGCGCCCGCAAGGTAATAGCAAATAAATGAAAACATTGGATTGTATATGCGCACTTCATTAAGTTTTGAAATAATTAACACAACACAGTGAGAAATAATGTCATTATATGTGTTACAGCATTAATTATGAAGACGTAGTTTCTATTGAGACGTGTATCGCTCTGCAACCGGTATCTCCTACGATAAATTCTTGCACAGAACCGTGCATGCTAGAAATCAAGATGACAAACTGTCAAAAGATAGCACGTGTTGCTGTTGTTTCGGAGGGCGAGGTTCTTGAAATTTTTAAACAATTTGGAGAATACGAAACAACGGTGTTTGCAGAATTTATAGACGAGTGTTTAGAAAATACCGTTTTTTTTGGAGACACAACAATGCAACCTCCCACTGCTGAAGTTAGTATTAAGGTGAGAGGAAAACTTTACCTTCTCGATATTACAAAGATATTACACATTTTACAGCTTTTTGTTTTTTTAGTAATGTTTATATATAAAACTATGTAATAATAATAATATAATAACACACTTTATGTAAGTATAATTTACTTTTTCACCACAGTTTACCAGAATAAAAAGTAAAGGCCCTATGTGGATTTATGGCATAAGACTGTTTTTGACTGATTCTGTCAAAGAGGCAAAACCGAGTGCCTTCAATTATGAGATTATTCAGACTTTTCTTAGCAATAACAATGACAAGCCGAGCAAAGGAGCCGAAATGGCAAAGAAGGTATTTAATTATTACAACAAACAAGAAATTACGAATCAAGAGTGTTTCAAGCTGGAAGATTTGGAAACCTTTGCTACTAACTACCTCAAATGTAAAAATAGAATTGGAAAAACAGATAACGAGAAGGAAAATCGAAATCGTGCCGAGGATAGTGAAAAATCAAATTCCCTCGAATGCGAAAATGAGACTGCAAGAAGAGACGGTAACGAAAAAGAGCGTCCGAACTGCGGAGAGAATAGTAAAAATTTGGATACAGACATCAGAATCTATATTGACAATAAATTCCATGACATGGAAATGAGATTGATGAGACGAATAGATGAAATAGAATCGAATACCAATCAGAAATTAAATGCCATTTTGGAAAGACTTAAAGCGTTAAATTTCAAATAAATATTTCTATTAAATTGTTGATAGATCTGAAACAAAACAAATATAATTGTATAACAAAAATTAGTAACAAACGTAGAGTGTTTTGTATATATGTAAAAAATATATCGAATAATTTAGTAAATTATAAAAAAAAAAAAAAAAAAAAAAAAACGATATTTTTTTTGTATCATACATATGTACGCAACTGTTTTTTTGTTTATTTTAATGTAAATTAATTATACATGACATTTGTATCGCAACAAGTCACAGTTATAGAGGTCTTTCTTCAATATCTTTACTTATTCTTCGTAGATGTTTTATCTCGGATGCAGCGCTGAAGGCTGCATCAATTTTAATCCGCGTAACAAGATTTTTATAAATGCGTTTCTAGATTGTTATATTACAGTTAGATTATTTGTATATTAGTTTCACATCAGGCAATTCCAAAAACTTGTACATTAACTTTCAGAAGATTACCATTAACAGCGTATACCGATTAGGGACGTGTTGCATCATCCTATCTACCGCTACGAAAGTCAAAATTGATCCAGCCTTAGCGTTTTCCGAAGACTTTCAAGTCTGTTGTGATGCGTGTGTACTTATTCTGCTGTTTTCGAATTTTGTAAAATCAAAAATCATATATAAAAAGAAAAACATTGCACCATTTCGAGTTTACCTTCAAATATTTCTACAGATACAAACGTTTTTTCTAAAAACACTCTGCGCAACTTGCACTAATCTTATGCGTAGAAAAATGAAAATCTTTAAATATTCTTCCAAAAGACTTTGATGTATGTACACTTCTCGATACATCCCCGCAAAATTGATTTATGCGAAAGTTTTCCTCAAAATTTGTTGTTTTTGATATGATTTTAAAAATCATGTGAAGAAAAAAAAAAACGTAATCATATGTACATAAATCAATTTTTTACATTCGATATACATTTGAATATAAGTTATTTTATACACACACTAACATGATAAAAAATTGCTTAGAAAAGTACAAAATAATGCACAATAGAAGGTATATAAATAAAGAAAAATTATATCTATATATTGGCAGTATGTATACTTCAACTAAAAATGACACGTAAAATAGATTCAAAAACCTAGTCGACCTTATTATTCTCCTGAGGAGGATCCCAAGAATGAAGTTGTTTTCGCCACAGTCTTACCATGCCGTCCCAACCTCTTCTGCTGTACTTTAAATGTTTCGGCGGCGTTCTCGGATGTTCTCTCGTACGTCTTTCTCTGAAAGAAAAAAATAAAAAATTCCCAAGTTTATTTTAATTACAACAAATAAAAAACTAAATTAAAGAGCCACATGAGAAGAGATATAGAAAAGCAAATAAAAAAACAAAATTTGTCTTACATAGCAATGAAATTTATATGCAAAAATCTAGATATTTTTTTCTTTTTCCATAACTAATTATTTTTTATATACAACATTTACTTTGGGACTATTTGAATGTATCTATCGTATCCAATGGTATTTTTTCCGTAATCTATTTCTTTTTGTCTTCTCGCCAACACAACCGGATCTGTTTCGTACTCTATAGGTTTTCTCCCGTTCTCTGACGAATTGGTAGTCGTGCTAGAGTCACTCGAATCACATCTCGTACGAAAGATTTTGGTTGTTTTATAATCCGCACTGTTCTGTCTTGGCCTTTTGCGCCAAACGTGCGCATTTTCCGGTTTATTCTTCACATTATCTTTGTACTCTATGTATCTAATGTTATTTGTACTTTCCACAGGATCCGGACAATGATCCGAGTCCTGCACCTTATCCGCATCTTCTACATCGTGATCCGGTGGGGTGTCGTCGCTCAGAGTGCTCCAATCCTCGTATTCCTGAACATCTTTGCGAACCTCATTTGCAGTTTCCTCAGTTTTGCACGTACCATTGCTCTCTACATTGCTCTTCTTTTTCTCGTCGCTTTCTTGCGACTCGATCGTCTTATAATTCATAGACAATATCTCGTCGAACAGCTCGTCCTCTTCGCACGAAGGATCCATTTTTCTTTATTTTTTTTCTTTTTTAAAGAATTAACCACTTTGGAATCAACAAATCGGTTGTCAATAAATTTATATATCACTCGGCTACCTGTGAAACGTCACATATATTTATATGTTTACATACGTATATACATACGTATATACATTTTGCGATATTATTTATTCTAAATTCACGCTCGAAAGAATGCGCTACAATATTTATTGCGTACGTACACGCGCGTAGAGTGTTTTTTTAACAAAGCATAACCTGAACAGATGTTCCAACGCTGTGACTTATCCTCGTGCAAAATATCAAAAAACGCCGTTCGCGGAGAAATTTTAATTTTCTTGCCTCCGTATGTCGTTGCTGTCTTACGCGCAACCGTGATTGCGAAGAGAAAATTCCTCTCTATCTCTTTTGTACAACGAAATTACGAACGCGCGTATTCGATCATTTTACAAACTGCAATCCGTATCTTCTTTCGTCAATTTGCTTGCGCGCCTTTTTGACAGTACGAAAGCCAGCGATTTGAAAAAAACAGAGACAGATACCGAGAGAGCGGTCACGGACGCAAATTGCCGTTGGTTCTCGTCCAGGTGCGCCGCGATGTCCACGTTACGTGTTCGCGAACTACACGGGATACGTTCCAAAATCCCACCTTGGTTACCAAAACGCTATATTTTGCGTCACGTGTACTATAGTTTTCGGTTACCGAGGTAAGATTTTGGAACGTACCCACGAGAATCAAACTGCTTCCACCAGGGGTACGTTCCAAAATCCTACCCTTGGTTAATAAAATGCTATATTTTACGTCACGTGTACTATAGTTTTCGGTTATCGAGGTAAGATTTTTTGGAACGTATCCAGCGCATTTCGATTATTTAAATTTGAGCGCGCGCGCGTTCGATTCGAGAATCGAAACACACTTCGATTCACACTTGAATTGGCGGGCTGAATCCATGGCTGGGTCGGGGGTCGATCGCGCGCTGTTAACGGCGAGGTTAAGTGGTGATTATTCGAAATTTCTAGCTGTTTGTACGCGCGGAATTTCACAACGCGGAGATTCGTTCCGGAATTTCGAAAATTCCGAGAGAGTAAATAATGTCGAACGCAATTGTCGTGCTGAGTGATTCCGACGAAGTTGGAAGCTCGTCCGACGACAACGAGGAAGACAAAAAATCTGAAGAAGAAGAAGAAGAAGCAAACGAGGGTGCGACGAGCGACTTCGACTTCCCGGAAGTACCGTTCTGTCGCGAAACCGTCCGCGAGATCTCGCGGAGCGAGGCGAATTTTGTCGGTGCGAACGTAAACGACGACGTCCCGTCTGGCCTCAACGACTCGGAGGATGACGACGATCGAGTCGGAAAGAGTTCGCGACGGAAGGCGACGCTCAAGAAGAAGAACGGGACGGCGATGATGGATGAACGATCGAGGCGGCGGCAAGAGAAAGATAGAGAAAAAGCGTTGAGGGCGATTGAGAAAAAGAAATCGAGAGACGTGAAACCTGGCGAGTGCATGAAGTTCATGGAGGTTGAGCTCGACTCAGGTATAGACGCGTTTGTTTTTCACAAAGACATTAAGAGCACGTTGCTAAATGCTGATGTTAAGTTTAACGTGATCGCCCAATTGATTCCGAACAGTATTACGTGGCGGAGAAACATCGAGGAGAATTACGTCGGTGATGATAACCAGGTGCGCGTGAGAAAGAGCTCGCAACCGGAGAAGCACGCGATCGTGATCTGGGACAGCTGTCAAACGGTGAGTCACGTGGCGGACGACACGTTTTGCGCGGTTGTGCGAAGCACTTGCGATCTGATACCGGATCACACCGTGACTCTGGTTATCTTCGGCACGGAGGATTATTTCGCGTATCGAAAGAAACGGAAGTCGGCGCGAAATCCCGGCGGGAAAGGATCGCGATGTAACAACAACGACGGTCGTTTTAAGACGTTGCCAGTTATATCCAGACAACAGCTCGAGTTGTGTCTGACCGAGATTCAATTGAATTTGCGTTGCAACAGCAGATCGATCGAGAACGCGCAAGATCTGGCGCTAATGGTTTATCAGTACACGAAGTCAATTTCGGAGATACCGTACAAATCGAGAAAGGAGAGTCAAGAGAACAAATTTGACTGGTACGCCACGGGTGATAACAGAAACACGGTGCGCGTGGACAGGAACGGGAACGGATTGAAGAGACTGTGGCAGCAACAGTTGTGCCAGTTCAATTTGTGCGGTTTGGAAATCGCAGAAGCGATATGCGCCGTTTATCCAAGCCCGGCGCGACTTTTCAAGGTATCGCAATTTTTTAAGTGCCGCGCGAGATACGGTTTTTCTCGTTCTCACGTTTATTAGCGTTCGGAGAGCATCTCTAGCTCTGCTTGCTCGGGAAGCGGGAAGTTGGAATAATTTGAATTGAAATTTTTCTCAGGCTTATGAAAATTGCACACCCGAAGAAGGAATGAATTTGTTAAAAGATATACCGGTAAGTCTCTCTCTTTCTCTCTCGATTTGAACCTTTTATCGCAGTTTTTTTTTTTTACGAATAAATCACTGGAAGTAGACATTTACAAATTAATTTTCAATATTATTTATTGTTTATTTAATGCCATATAAATATATATCAATTATTAGATAACTATAAATTACTTTGAAATTAAAATACTTTTGTGTGTAAACTATAGCGTATTCTTATACCGGAAGTAATAACTAACTTGTGCAGCACTTAGAGTTTTAACAAATTATCGATTTATATATATATATGCTTGACAGATTAGGAGAGCGGCAGGACCTCTCACAGCTGTGCGCAAAGTCGGTCCTGAATTAAGCAAAAAGATATACATAATGTTTACGTCGGAAAACGGAGATAATCCACTCGAATAAAAGACAAACAGTCAAGACAAGTGTGTTTACGAGATTAATCTGTAATTTTATTTATAATTTTCATACTGTAAATATTTAAAAAAATGCATTGTACGATATAATTGTAACATATTTACGGAACACATTGTTGTTTCTTGGTGTATCAACATTATTTTTTTTTACGTCTGCTCATCATTTTCAAGTTACACATTTAAGCAGCGGAAATTTTTGTACATACGGAAGATTATTGAAATGATATTAAACTGTGTTCAGTATATAACTAATAAATGATTATTCTATTTTTCACACTAGGAGGTGAACATACACATGTATCCCTCTTCCCCCCTCTTTCTCTCTCTCTCTATATCTCTCTCTTGCCTGTTTATGCAAGACGCGTACTTAAAATTCACAATGCACTAAATACAACAATTATAACAACAAAATACTATCACTATATTAAAGCTTAGAGACCAGTAGAAAATGTTATTATCAATTATATATTATGATTACGTGAGTATTAACACACACACAATCATAATACATGTAAAAAATATGTAATATATTAAATAAATTGTTTTGTAACAATTGTATTGTAGAGATACTTCAATTATGTATATAATATATAGTATATATATATATTATATGTATAATCTTTTTTTTTTTTAATATATTAATATTAATCTGTTTAATTCATTTTGCTATGTATCTTTAGTATTACTCTGAAATACTATACATGTGTATTTTCTTTTATTTTACTTTACTCGCACTGTCAAAAGCAGACTCTTCTAAACTTGCGTGTTTCTTCTCGTCCACCTTGTTCAAGACATCGCAATCATTGTCGCCAACAGCTGAAGGTGATGTTTCTTCGATTGTGGGCGCGGGCGTGTATTTGCGCTCGATAATATTCGTCTTAATAGCGTCTTCAATCTCGAGTACGTCGTCCGCGAGAGAATCGTCGTAACTACTCGACGTTTTGGAAGATTGCGTTTGCACGCATCTGTAATCGTCCTTGAAGGTCAGGATTTTCGGCGCACTCGCGTCTTCCGTGTTCTTCGTCAGTATCACTTGCTCGTTCTGCTGAGCGATCTGCGTGCTTCTCTTTGCCAAAATAATTTTCGTGTACTTCACCGGTTGCATCAGTCGATTTTCCAACGGCATTCCAATTCTGCTCTTCGCCGGGATGCTGTTGTTCTGCGACTGAGTCTGCAATATCAGTTGATTTAGATTCTGCACAGTCATATTGGGACATATAACGGCCGGTGTGGAAGTCGCTCCGATCTTGCTCGGGGTCTGTTGCAGCTTGTTGTCCTGTTTGTTACTTATCAGAACAACCTTGGTGGTGCTGTTCAACTTGGGTCTCTCCTGGGGATCCTTGATCAGCGCGGTTTGCGTCACGACCGGTATCTTGTCGATGTTATTCAAATTGTCATCGTCTTTGGCAAATATTATCGGTATGTCCAGTATGTTTCCCAGATCATCGTCAAGATCGTTCGCTATAGTTTTCTGAATATTTTGAGGCTTCGCTTTCTGAAGCCTCTGTAAGTTGGTGGCGTTCACTGTGATCTTCGGCATAGTTTTCACCGACTTGTGGGAAACCTTCAGCTTGTTGGATATCGGTAGTACGCCGCCGGAACTTTGATTATTCAACGGAACTATTACCGAGGGCGCGCTCCTGTTGTGAAGGGAATTCTCGACAATGACTATGTTACTGCACGACGTGTTATTATCCGTGTTACTGGGTGCGGTTTCTTGTCGTGGTACATAGGCCGACTTGGGTATATCCAATACTTGCGAGTCACAGCTCATTCCCATCTCCTCTGTCGCTACAAAATATACACGTATAATTTGTCTCAGATCTAGAGAAGAGGGTAATGCGATTATATAAATAACGTATTAACATGCACAACAATATTTTTTAAATATTTCCAACGTTGCACCGACATAATAATTTGTTGTATACACATTTTTGTGAGACGATTTTTGAGGAGAGAGATTTTAGCATTTACTTCCATAATATCAGATTGTAACTTTGGATGAGATACAATAATAAAACTAGTGGTTTTTTTTTTTTAATACTCTTAATATTAATATTAAGCTATAAATATTAAAGCTTTCTTAATATTAATATTGAGAAAGACAGAAATTATACAGAAATATACATAGAATCTGTCTTATTCTACCAAGAGACAAGAAGTATTACAGATGTAGCAAGTTATCTTGGTGCAAAAAAAAAAGATATCTACTATTACTCTGATAACTGCTTGCCCACCATATAACCCACCTAAGAAAGGTATTGGTTAAACGCCCCACAGCCGATAGTTCATGTTCGTATTATTCAGTATGATTAGTTATATATCTTACCCAGTAAATAGGATTAAGGTTGGGAATTAAACAAATTCGAATTACATGTATCGCAAAAAAATATTTATTGGATACAAAATAAAAGCCTGGCATCATATTTACAATAAATTTTGTGTGTGTGTGTGTGTGTGTAGATAGGTTTTAAAAATGCCTATGTGGCTTATATTCACGTATTTTTATATATACAATTTACGTAGGACACGAAGACAATACCACATGTTTAATGAAGTAATATATATAAATTCACTGTGTATATTCACATTACTAAAAAGTTAAGTTAGTAATTTTGTTGTATATGTTTTTAAACTATGTCAAGAGAGAGACATGAGCGATGTCATGCAATAAACTTTGTGATACTAATTATTATTCTCTTGGCTACAAAATATAAAAGAAAACCATACAGTATCTGTAATAACAGGGAAGAAATTTATGAGATAAAATAAATGCAGCAATTAAATTAAGCAGAGTATATGTGTATGTGTGTGTGTGTGTGTGCGTGTGGACGCGTATGCATGTGTTTTGGAAGAGGAAATATTTTGGTTATTCATAGTCAAGAAGTCACACAAAACAAAATGCGTGACTCTCGTATGTGAGTAGATACTTACAAAATCAATAATCCATATCATAAGAGTTGAAAAATTTTTATTACGCAATATCAAAGTCGTTTTTTTTTTTTTTTTAATATATCGTAATTAACACAGCTACGAAACACTTAACATTCTCCCATTTTTTAATAGGAAAATTTATAATTACAGAAATATCAATATAATTACACACGTGTTTTTGAGATATATGCAATTTTCTATATACATTTTACATACGAGCGTAAAAAAAAGTTTCCTATAAAAATTTACGAGTCTAAGATATGTATAGTAACCTTTTGCTACAAAAAAGATCAAAAAAAAGAAAAAAATTATGAAAAAAAAAAATAATAATAAACGTCTAACTGCGTGTACACGCAACAACTATATTCATTCTATGTACAACGATATAAGTACTAAAAATCTGCTTACCTATATTAAAAGTAGCTCAAATTGTGATTGAACTAACTATTGTAAATAAAATATATGTTCAAAATTCGTGTTTTTTAAGTTACCACAAAGAGATATCAAACACACATTGAACTCGATCTGATTCTATCGAATGCGTATAAATCACTTTGCTAGATATTAAAAAAAATTATTCTAAGTACATTTATCCTCTCGTAAACCCTCTCCCCCCTCCAAAAAAAAATAAAAATAAAAATACAGATATTGTAACATTCAAAAACTGCTCGATCGATCACATCATTTAGCTTCAACTACGTTTCGGATGAATTATTTACTAGTTGATTGGATAATGATCTACCTTTTGAGACTGTCGACGTGGATGGCGTTACGTTATTCGTCGGCGAGCTGGTGGTCGTTAACAAAATGCTGGAAGCCGACGACACACGAGCGGAGGAGGTGGTACTCGTTAACGGAGCAGGATTTTTTCCGCTTTGTAGAAGATTCGACAACGTGGCGCTTGTTGTTGCAACGGGTTTACCGCTTCCCGCTAAATTTGAAATGAGAAAAAAAAAAAAAGAACGTGTAAGTAATTCTAAGCCGAACATTATTTCACGATAGAATTCGAAACAACGGGAACTACAAGTGATAAACAACATCTCACCTCCAGAATTCGTATTGATTCTGATCTGACTACCCGCAGTGATAACGTTCACCAATTTCGTATCTGCGTTCTTGTCGGATGCGTTCACATGTCTGAAATTACTCGACACCACATTCGAGTAAGACTTGTTAGCAGGTATTAACGTTTTGATCTTCGTGCCCTGTAGCGGCACATTCGAAATGATCTTCGGCACTTTGGCGGATGTGGCCGACGATCTGGATACATTAGACGCTTTTGACATGGTGGTCGCAGATTGACTCGCCGTACTCGGTGCTAAACGTATCGGTCCTATAGGCGCTAAACTCGCTAATGAACCGATATTAAGCGTCAAACCGTTTTCTGCGGCAATATTTGTCTGCAACGATCAATCATTGCGAATAAATTATTACATATTGTAGTAACGATATGATATAATTAAAGTATAAAATATTTGGTCGCAGTTTTAAATTATAGTAGAGTAAATAGTAAGTTATATAATTTCTATTTTAATTGCACATAAGTCATCACATGTGTCGTCAAATATAAAATTTATATGCGGTACAATTTTACCTGCCCAGTTACTCTAGCGGTCTTTAAATGTTCAGGTAATTGATTTTTCTGATTGTTCGCGGGTCGTTTCCGTCTCACCGCGGAAGTATGATTTGCGTGTTGTACGCTCCCTTGAACCGGGGTAATTTGCGTGTTGACTTTGGGAGTCAAGCTCGTCGTCGCGTTCATTCCGACCGACAGCATGGCGGAGGATATCGGCGAGTTCGGTCGGGATTTCTTTACGATCGGCGAATTAGGCTCACTCTCCACGGAACTGCTCGTTGAATTTCTACGTCTGAGAGACTCCTTCTTGTTCTTGTTGTCACAGTTGGTCGATATCGTTGGTCGCAGTGGTAGCGGATTCGGTTGCAACAAGATGCTACCGATAAAGTCGCCAATCTCATCCAATATATATCGGTCTACCATGCTCTGCGTAATGCCCTCAAGCATCTTCTTAGACGTGGATATTCTGAGATAATCGTCAGCCGTGCCGACAATCACTAGACTCGTCTCGACCATCATCTTCTCTCGAAGATCTTCCAGATCGTCCGGTCTGACGAGGGTGGCGTTTTGACCGATAATGAACATCACAGGACAACGAAGGTCCATTAACATGTCGTCCGGTGTGCCTCGTTTTCCCTCAACCGTCGTGAAAGGAAATCCGATGCAGATTACGGCATTTACGTGTTCCATTTGTGCTATCTACATTGCGGAAGAGATTTGACAATATTAGGAAAAACAATGTGGCTATTGAAAAAAAAAACAAAAAAAACAAAAAGAGAATAAAATTGTCTTAGAATTACCTGACAAGCAAGAGCTGCACCAGTGTTAAAACCTACGAGTACGATCGGTCTGCCGGGATATTCGCTTCTGATGCTTTGTAACTTCGCCCTCGTGGCCTGAACCAATTGATCTATGCACACCATCATGGTCATTCTGTTGGCCGCCAATCCTATATGATTGTGATTGTGATTGTAATTATGAAAGGCGAACACCGTGCCCAGCATTCGCAGCTGCGCGATCCACTTCTGTTGACGCATCGAAATGGACGACGTTATACCGGTCGACGTTATACCGAAAGGTACTACTATTAAGATCGGATTTCCAGGTAATTCCTTCTGTAACCGTTTACATTAGTTCTCATTCACAGCACTACATAATAACACACAACGATGCAATGATCAAATTATTATATTTACGAGTTTAATTCCGTTCAAACTTGATGCAACTGGGTCCCACGATCGTTTCAAGTATGATCCGAGTGTTTCCCACGTTATCGAACCGGCTTTGGTTATAATGTTCGGTTGCACCGCGATCATCTTATCGATCAATTGAGGAATCTTTTGTCTCAAAGATTGCAGAATGTCGAGATAAATAATCAAGTATTCCTGTGAGAGATGTTCAAACAACAAATTATGCAGCCATTGAGCCAATCTCCAGTCCCATACAATTGACGCTAATGTTTCTCGAAATTGTCTTGCCGCAATATCTATAGACATTCTTCGAAAAATTGGCTCGGATGTGGTCTTCGTCTTGGATAGTCTCGCGAGCCTCTCCGTATTCAATATTCGAGTCACTTTGCTGAATATTCGATTCTGAACCGAAGACCACAAAGTTTTGTCTATTTTTTCCTCCCAATCTTCGTCTTCTTCTAGGCGTACGTTACTCACTAAACGTTGGAATTCGTCCATTGAATTCTGAGCTTTCGTTAAGTCAAATGGCAGTGTCAGTGGCTTATCGTCAATGTCCACCACATTGATTTCTTCGTCTTTTCTATGTTTACTGCTGAGACATATAACGTATATCAAAAAGAAACACACTTATTTTTATTACTTTTAAGTTAAATTAAATATCTTTAATAAACCTCACCTTATTGTAGTATTCTTTGAGAAAAACAACTTCTTTACAGGCTTTGCGTAATTGTTCTCTGGTTTCCAGTTCCAGGGTTTGGCGTAGCAATGATCTTTGACTATTATATCAACATCCATCTCATAATTTCCAGCAAGTTGACGCAGATATGTGGTCAATTTATTCGAATTGTCATCCAATGCTTCAGTTGGACTCGGCAGTCCAGAACTGCTTGCAGAAGTAGATTGTGCCATAGTTGTGAATGTATTTAGCATTGTGCAATTCAATCTTCGGGATTCTCACTTTATCAATTAGGACAAATTCAAGTTTAGTTTTTTCCCTGGAACAAACATGACGCAAATACATCATCGGCATTTACAAACAACATCATTCTGCACATTATCGTTTCATTCGCACACACACACATAAAATTATATAATTTAAAACAGTTAATCAAGGAAATCTCTCCTGAAAAGTTCTGAAAAAAAAAAAAAAAAAAAAACTAACCTTTACACGTGTCTCCTCTGTTATACAAACATACATACGTTCGTTGTAGACAACAGAAGTTTGCTTTTGCGATAACGTTTGTTGCATTTCTCAACGTTGCAATTATTTATTATCTTCTCGAAAAGATATTCTACATACGCAAAGTTACGCAAACGTTCAGTGTTTCTCAGCCCGTGCACGTTTGTCACGCGTGAATACATGGCAGAAGGTGTCACAAGAGGAAACGCGATATATACCCTCCGTACATTACATTCTCACGCAATAGATAGAACAATAATACGCACTCGCACGTTGATGAGTTATTTACGTTCGGTTGCTTATTGACATTGACGCACACACACTACACACACACACACACACACACATCACATATACTTACTGTTTTGCATAAACTTATTTTTGTTTCAATGGATTGCATCCGAGAATGTTTAACGCGACGTTAACGCCACCAGGTATAACGCCGCAATTAGAGTTTAGCGTCTCACCGACGTGCGAACTTACTTTACCACGGAGGTAAAGCAGATTTTCACAAAAATTCAAATTTTGCGTTATGTTAATTGTGTAATATATTTTTTATTTACATATAATTTATTTTAATTCTCTCGATTAATTCAATTTAATTTTAATTTAATGTTTAATTTGTTTTCTTGCGACAAACAACAGCGCTCGCAATGTCCCTATCACAAGAGATTGGCAGACGTGGCTCGGTTGTCGGGACTGCGACTTACTCGTCGTTTAAAATCAAACGAACGCTTTCTGTTACGTTATGAACACGTTTGTAAGGGAGAGAGATTTTAGTTGTATGTATTCTTAATAATTGTGTATGAACGCGCGATTAAAAAAAATGAAACTTTGGGAAAAAAGTATCGTTGAATGGGTGAGTAATTGTTTTACGTGTGTGTACGTTGTAAAATTGTCTTCTCTGAAAAATCCACGAGTATACCAACGACAACACTTTGTGTTGTGCATCGTCGTATATAATCACCCCGGTTCTGTTAATTTGTCGAAAAGAATGGAAAAAATTTATGTACGAGGTAAAATGATTTTTCAACAAGAAATAAACTATATGATCGTTTTGTAGATTAACTGTTTGAAAGTGCTGGAACAACCGGTAACAAGTACAACTGAGCTCCAGAATGAAATATTTTACGTCAGGTTTTTGGATTTGATGTAAGTGCACGTGCTTGTAGTAAATACGTACACAGAGAGAAATTATATCTCTTGAAAAACTATAATTTTATACATGGTATAATTTTATAACGGTCCTGTTTTATTTGTATATTCTGTGTTTTTATCTTGTGTTATTAGAAAATGGGAAAAACACAATGAAGAAGCGGACAATGATCAAAAGAATATCATTATAGCATTTTTAGAAGGTGAAAAATTTTATATTATTTTTATGTTTCTTTTGTATTGTCTTTATCTTGTCTTTTTTAATGATTTTTATAATTTACTGATTTGCAGATCAATATCCCAGTTTCAAAGTTAATAAGAATGACAGCACGGAACACATATATGTCGCGTCTGTGTTACTTATGCATTTGTGTCGAAAACAAACTGCGATACATCATTCCCTGCAGTATAACATGTGTGACAAGCTGGTGGACGAGACGCAACTCAGAGTTAAAGCTTTTCTTGAAAATGTACTGCCTCTCGGAAAGGACGTCACTAAAGAAACCATGAGAGAAGTTATCATCGAGGTGGAAAATCTGTCGCTGAGTGTACGTAAGAAATCTCCTCTTGAGAATTTTTCTCTGCCCCCCCGTTCTACCGGGCCGAGTAAAAAACTTCTGACCGAACGACTTCGGGAACTCAGAGACGTGAAATGTAACCTGGCACTGGAACGATTTACCAACGCGGAGTTACAGAACGACATAATGAAACAGCAGGATAAAATAAAGAACTTGCAGAAGAAACTTGAGGAAAAGACGGAGCAATTGAAAATCTTGCGAGAGGAATGGATGAGACCGAACACTCCTCAGCTTTCGGGCGCGAAGAAAGATACGTTAGAGAACAATCTGCAGTATTACAGTAAATATATTGAGGATCTGGAAGGTCAGTTGAGCAAACAACAGAATGAAATTGATAAGTTGGAAACCGAGAAAGATACTTTGATAAAACAGCTGTCTTCCGCGCAAAAGACGTCCGTACATTACAAGGAGAGTTTTGCCAACTGCGAAAGATCCTTGGAATCTTTGTCGGACAAAATTGAATTCAAGGACAGGGAATTGGTTGCGCTTAGATTTCACAATGAAGAATTACGCGCTCATATAAAAGAACTGACCAAAAATCCAGTTGAGCAAAGTTTCGAAGGTGACGACGTATCACTTTCCACCACAATGTCTATGAACACCAGCGAGGCTCTCAGCACCGTTATCGAAATTCAACTTCAAGAAGCCAAAGAAGAGTCCGCCGTGTTACACGCTCAAGTTGATTCGTTGAAGGAAAAATTGAATTTACTCACAAAAGATCACAGAACCGCTTTGGAATTGAATAGAGATTTGCAGAACAAACTGAAAACGTTCACTCAAGTGCAGACGGAATTGGACGCCGCGCGAAAAGAATTGAAGACGTCGAGTGCAGATATCGCCAAGTTACGGGAGGAAAAAGAGTCTCTTGTTGCGGAGACGGAAAATTTGAAAAGTTCACTTTTGCACAAGGAAGAGAAATTGTCAGATGCGGAACAGTCGAATGTCGCATTGAAGTCGGAATTGGATATCCTGAAAGTGAACGTGAAGAATTTAAACGAATTGCTAGCGAATGAGAAAACGAATTCTGCAAATTTAAGCACCGCTCTAGACCAAACAAGGTCAGAGATAACGGGACATCTCGCACATATTTATCACCTTGGCATTGATAGAGATTTGTACAGATGTTCCATTGAAAATTGCAAACGTACTTTGAAAGATATTTTACATCACAACAATATCCCCGCGCAACATCAGATTGATAGCAACAATTTGGATAACTTGACGCCCAACGATCTTGCAACTTACGTCGAAAAAATGTTATATACTTACGATACGGTGTGCGGCTTGTTCAAACGCGACTTTGAAAAAATGAAGATTACGTTAGATAAAACAAATACAACTGTGAGCGAGCAACAGTCAGCTATTACGTCGTTGGAAAAACACAACCAGCAAAATCTCACAAAATTGTCCGCCCTGGAGGAGGACAAGAGGCAAATGGATTTACTGCTCTGCGAACAGAAGGAAATTATTCACAATTATTCTGAAGAAATTAAAGCTTTGGAACAGGTTCGAGACGAGAAATGTGTTCTGGAACAGGATGTGTGCAAATTGAAGAAGGATTTAATACGCGCGCAGGAATTGCTTAAATCTTTTAAGACGCGTATCGAAGATCTAAAGAAAGATTTCAAAACGATGAGGGAAAAAACTCATCGAAGCGTCATCGATTATCGCAACGCTAGCAAACTGACATTCGAAAACCTGCGGCAAAGTTATCGAACATTGTGTGAAAATTTCGACGAAGTACGACGGAAGAATGAAGATATGGAATATAATTTCAATCGCAACAAAGAAGAATTATTAAACGGTCAAGCATTAGTCGTTACGTTATACGAAACTTTGTTAGAAAATAACAAAGTGATAGGTACCTTCGAAGAAAAGGAGAGAGCTCTCAGTGACGAATTAAACGAAACCAAACAAGTCGTGGAAAACTTGAGGGAAACGAATGAAGCGTTAGCAATAACGAAAACTGAACTAGATGGTAATTTGGAGAATCTCAAATCGGAGAATCGCAACTTGTCACTCGAGTTGAAAATTGCCACCGACAGGATCAATTTGTTGCAAGAAGAAATTGATGATGTTGCGACACAGATGGAGTCGAAGAAGGAGAATATAAATGAGCTGTTTATGAATGTGTCATCTTTAATGGAAGAGAAACAACATCTGATGCGTTTGCACGAGGAACTGATTGACACGAAGAATAAAGAAATCAAGATGAAGGAAGATGCTTTATTGACGTTAGAGTCGAAAGTGGAAAAGTTGACGAACGAAGCGAGTGCCAGGGAGAACAAGATGAAGGAAGTAATCGTCAATCTTCAAGAAGTGAGATCCAGCCAAGATGCCGTTCTGGCTGCTCAAGAGGCGGCTCTTAAAGAAAAGTGTCTTCACATAGAAGAACTTCAGGAACAATTTGACAACTCGAAGAGACTGCTGAGCAAAGAGCTTGAAGATGCGAAATTATTGGCGAACGAGTACCAAGTCAAGTTGTCGCACTTGGAAAATCAGATTAATAATCAGAACAAAACTTTGATGGAGACGCAAGAAATGCTGAAGGATTTGAGCGCGCAACTCGAGACGAGCAACAAGCGCTGCGAGCTTATGGACGCGAGCCAAGAGGAAATTGCAAAATTGTGCGAGCAATTGGAGCATCCGATGAGAAATTTGAGTTCCACCGTTTTGAAAGCGTGTTCGGATTTCGATTTACTCTGTCAGGATTCGCAGGATGCGTCGCAGCACGCGCACGAAGACAATAACGCCGCAAACGTCTTGCGCGTCATTAAGATGACTCTTGACGAGGTGCACAAATCTCAGAAGGTCATCTTGGATTTGTCTCGCGTAAATGCCGAATTGAATGAAACCTTGGCGGAGCAAAACCTAATCATAGAAAACAGCGCGAAGGACAAGGAAGAAGTGTACAGTCTGAAAAATAAGATACAAGAGATGGAAGTGATCGCACGGAAACGGAATGAATATCTCAAGAATCTCATAAAAACCAAAGAGTCTTTGAGAGATTCTCTGCAGCGAGTGTTTGTCTCGCAGCACGATTTGGACGCCGCCTTAACGTCGTTGAATCAAAAATGGAACGAAGTACTGACCAGGTTCGAAAACGTTCACATCGAGAGTTCGGTTTGCGACGAGATCAAACAGTTGCACGCGAAGAAGACGAGTCTTGAGAACACATTGTTCAAATATCAAACGAATCATTCGGAGAACATGAAAGCGATGGTGCAAATCTTATGGGGAAAGTTCATGTGGACGGAGCAAACGTTGCTCGACACCTACTTGTGTACCGCACACGAAAGAGAGTGTCTGGACATATTAAACAGAGAAGAAGAAGATAATGAATTTTTTTCCCAAGAGAAAATGTCGATAGACGCGGAACTGGAGAAGTGCAGAATGCTGCAAACCGACGTAACAAGATCTGAAAAGGAAATGGAAACGTTTTCAACGTTGGCCACGGCTTACGAAAACGGACTCAAATCCGGCGAAATTAAGAATTACGCGGAGATAGAGAAGAAGCTGCAAAGTCAAATCAATCAATTGACGAAGGAGAGAAAAGATCTGAGGGATAAGATGGATACTGTGCGCGCGAGAAATGTAAAATTGGAAAAGAGCATCGACGATCTTAGAACCGAAATGAGAAAAGTGAAAACGACGGAAGTAGCTACGCCAACGGAATCTAATTTGTCGGAAATAAAATCTCTGAGAGACGAAATAGAACATCTGAAGGAACAGAATCGGCACTTGCGCGAAGAGAAGGTAGAATTGACGAAAACCTCGAAGCAAGACCTGGAAAATCAATTGAAAGACGTTTACGCGACTTACGAGCGGAAATTAGATGATATGAAGCAAAAAATGGTAAATAGAATATTTGTTGTTAATTTGTTGTTAAACGCGTTGTATATTTGTGACAACATGATATACTCTGATATTAATGTGTGTGAAACATCTTTACTTTTCCTATAGAAAGCAGTTTATAACGAACAAGTGATGAAGTTGAACAAAGAACAAGATAAGGCTATACAAGAGAGATTGCAGTCGCAGATGGAGATAATGTGTCAGAAACACAGGGAAGAGCTTGACAGGTACAAGCTACATATTAGCGAGCTGAACTCGCAACTTTGGAGCGTGGGAGAAAAACTTCTGATCGAGCAACAGAAGAACGACGTGCTGAAACGTTTGAAGGAACAAACCCAGTTCAGGGAGATCGAAGCTGATCAGCCGATAAGCACAATTTCGCGCAAGACTTGCAAGTACGTTCACATCTACGCATTGATAAGAGCAAATCGCGCAAAGAGGAAGACTGTAATCTTGTCGAGTAATTCGCCAATAATAATTAAAATGTTAAATTTGTCTATTCGCAGAGTGGAGAAACAAGAGATGTTATCTGAAAATGTGCAGCAAACGGGAAAAAAAATAACAACACTGACAACAACAGAAGAGACGTTCGAGAGGAGACACAGCATCAGAAATATACAAGCGATGGGCAATGCGTTTAAAACGGAGGATGAGGAAGAGGTCTTCGACAATGTTTATCTAGGTATAATTTTCACTTTACAAAAAATACGAAACTCTGTTAACAAAATTTGGAGATTTTTTTTTAATATTGTTTTTATTTTTAGCCGATATGAAAAGAGGCAATTTGCCTGTCGCAGACGTCGATCGTCGTTTGTCCGTGTTACAAATGAGAAACTCTCTCTGCAAACCTCATTTAAAATCGTCGTATCCGGCGGAAATGCAATTTCTCACCTCAACGTTGACCGAAGAAGAGATTAAGGTAAGTTCTTTCTCTGTTGCGTTTATATCTTGCATTTTTTTTTTCAGTTGTACATCGTTTCACGTTCCGCGACGTCATTGGTTTTTTGTTCTCTGGTACAGTCTTGTCAATTCGAATGTTAGTTTTTGTATTTCGTGTAGCTTCATATATGTGTTCCTATGTGTATATACAGACAGGTTCTCCGGAAGAGAACTTCAACGACAGCCTCAGCCAAAGTCTTCTTCCGGAACAAAAACCGAAGAAGAAAGATAGGACTCAGGTCAGTATCGAGTTTCCATCTCGTGTTCGGCGTAACGGTTCTTTATTTATATAAACCATTTGTGATTGTCTTGTGTGGTTCGTTGCAGACATCGTACAAAAGACCTGGTCCTCCAACACCGAGCAAGAACGGGGGAAGACTGTCTTTGCAGGTATATAGAATGAGATATATGTATCTTCTTTTTTATATGTGAGATCAATCGGATCAAAGACACTTGTACCTAGAGATATAACCGTTTTGTGCGTAATTTGCCTTCCGATGTGTCAAAGAATTAATTCCATATTTTTTGTCCACATATATAATTAAAACTGATAATTGTTTTGTAGTTGTTCCAAGCTTGTGGAATGGAATTGTGTCTAAATTTTTTTTGCGACATAGCATTGTGCAGTTGCTGAAATTGAAACAACTGAAAATTTTGTTGCAGGGTAATGAATTGAGAAGTCCGAGTTCGCGTATATTGAGAGAACGAAACGTGGACAGAAGAACGACGATGATGACGACGACGACGACACCTCATTCACTGAAGAACTTGTTCACGTTGAAACGGCAAGATGAAGTGAGTAGAAGGAAATGTAAATTGAATTTAGAAAATACATAGAGAGAAGGTGAGAAATATAGATAAAAATTTTTTATTTTAATTTAATATATTTAACGTATATATATATATATATATATTTTTGTAGAATTTATCTACCACGCCGAAAGGTCGCAGGCTCAGTAATCTTTTCCGTAAACCAAAAGGTGCAATCAGATCAGTGAATGAATAATAATACAGCATTTTGTACAAAACAAAAAACCGAAGAAAATCAATGTAAAAATATTATATAAACTATAAGATTTATAAATTTGTAATATCATAGAATATTTTTGTGCGTACAACGGTAAAAGCATGAAATCAACACATTTATTGACTAATAAATGCTAATTTCATTAATAACAAATGTGATATTACATATTACATTTTTTATTAATGTAATATATATGTTAAAAGATGTAATATTATATGTATATATATATTATATGTATTTATTATATATATTATATATATATATAATATTATATATTAATATATATATATATTTTTTTTTTCATGCTTTTACCGCAGTATGTACAAGTACAATTTATTGAAGATTTTTTTGCAATAATTTTATTGCCTGACAATTTCTATTTTTTTATCTTCGTATTGCAAGTGTACCAATTTCTCGCATCTATCTTGTAATAATTGTAAATTAATTAATTTAAGATATAGTGTGTGAAGGAGAGAATATTATACATATTTATACATGCATTGGAAAATAAGTTGATAAATAAATTAATTAAAATTAAATAAGTTGTGTGTTGTCGTTGAGTGCGAGTGATACGTAGATATAACGATAGATAACCAAGTGTCTTATAACCGTGTGTGATTGGTCAATTCCGAGATGCTTGTTAGATCAGCTCCGATCTAACGTAGTTCTCGACGCTTGCGCACATCCCGTCAGTCCGTCAAAATGTTACTTGAAAACTTGAAAATATTTACATACTTAGGTATGTAGTATTATTCTTTTTTATAATAAAAGTGCGGTGTTGTGCCATAACCTTATCATGCCTTGATACGTGAAAATATTGCGTCAAAACCTGAGATACGTAATCGAAGGCGCGTTAGAAGTCAATAGAACTCGTTCGAGATGTGGAATCGCTCGAAGGTGCTGTGCAACAGATACAGAATACAGAAGAACCTGTTTTCCAACAATCCTAAGGTATTAATATCGAAATCCGCAGCGTCCGAAGATTCCAATAATGTTCTTCCTAAAGAAGCACGTGTTGTTATATGCGGTGGAGGAGTCATGGGAGGTGCCGTGGCGTATCATTTGTCTCTAGTGGGACTGGGACCTCAGACTGTTCTTGTTGAAAGTAGCAGGTGAGTGCTTCTTCAAAATACGATTTTTTTTTTCAACAAAACAAATATTACTGAACTGAAAGAGTTTCATTTTTATGTAAACCGAGGCAGACTAGGAGGTGGAACGACGTGGCATACGTCCGGATTAGTGGGAGCCTTCAAGCCCAGTCTGGCACAAGTGAAACTTGCGCAGGACAGTATCGCTCTGTACAAGGAGTTGGAGAAGAAAGGCCTGTCCACGGGCTGGAAACAATGTGGCAGTCTTTCTTTAGCGAGAACAAGAGATCGTATGACCGCGTTCAGACGAATGAAAGCGCAATCTGTGTAAATTATTTAACGTTAAGTGTAAAATAACATCACAAGTAGATATATTTAACTTTGATCATATCTCAGGTCGCGTGATATCGAGTGTTATTTGGTCTCACCAGAGGAAGTTCAAGAGATATGTCCGCTGTTACATGTTGACGATCTGGTCGGAGGATTGTGGATACCGGGAGATGGTGTGGGTGATCCTTATCAGATTTGCATGACGTTGATTCGAGAGGCGGAGAAAAATGGTATTTAATCGAAGATCTCGATTCTCTCTTTTACGGCAATATTTATTACGTGCAATGAATTGCACGTTTAAATTAATTTTATATCTGATTCAGGTGTAACGGTTTTTGAAAACTGCGCTGTTACGAAAGTTATTACTCAAAACGGCAGAGTGAAAGCCGCGGAAACGACGTGCGGCACCATCGAGTGCCAACATTTTGTAAATTGCGCTGGGTTTTGGGCGCGAAATGTAGGTAAACTCAGCGAACCGTACGTAAAGGTCAGTTATCTGCAGTAACGCACGAAAGCGAGAGAGATTAAACTTTTTCACCGAACTAACTAATATGTTATTTCTCGTTTTTTTTCTTTTTTTCAGGTACCTCTTCATCCAGTGGAACATTATTACCTGCACACTCAACCTATTGCTAATTTAAATCCAATGACACCTGTTATACGTGATCTGGACGGATACGTTTATTTTCGCGAGAACGACGGACGATTGCTCGCCGGCGGTTTCGAGCCGGTCGCAAAACCAGCGTTTGAAGATGGCGTAATTCCCGGTTAGATGCAAATATCAATTTTATATATTTTTTTTTTACTTTTCTAGATTTGTATTTAATTTGCATGTTTTTTTTTGTAATTTGTATTAAAACGATTATTTGCGTAATTTTTAATATTATCTCGTTGACTTAACTGTATTTACTTTTTATTCGAATCGTAGCGAGTGCAAATTCTCAATATATCGTTACCGCGGAGTTCGGAAAGTTCTCACTGATATTTCATTGATCTCAGAAAGTACGGACAAGCGATTTTTGCCGGAAGATTGGGATCACTTTCACATATTGTTGGAGCAAATGTTGCACAGAATTCCGAGTCTGGGAAACGCGGTACTGGAGAGACTCTGCAACGGGCCCGAAGCTTTTTCTCCGGATTGCAGATGGATCGTGGGAGAAGCTCCGGAAATACGTAATTATTACATCGCGGCTGGAATGAAAACGGTTAGTATCCATTTACACTATCGGTTATATACTCGCGACGAATTTGGTCGTCTCCGCCGTTCTTCCGCAAGTGTTTCGCACGCAATTCTATAAATATTTATACGTAGTGATGGTTTTTTCGAAGGTCGGAATATCCGCTGCGGGCGGGGTCGGACGCGCGACCGCGGAACTGATCATTAACGACTCGACTTCGCTGGATATGTACGAATTGGACGTCTCGCGCTTTCTCGGTCTGCACAACAATCGCAAATTTTTACGCGATCGCGTGCGAGAGGTGCCGGGGATGCATTACGCTCTGCAGTATCCGCATCTCGAATTCAAAACCGGAAGGAATCTGAGAATGTCGCCGATTTATCCGAAGCTCAGAGAGGCGGGCGCCGTCTTTGGCCAGGTCATGGGCTATGAGAGACCGTCCTGGTTTCAACCGGACGATGATTGTGGTAAAACTCTTTCACGATTCTCCTATCATAGTAATTGTGCGAGATTTTATGCGCAACCTCAGTCTCTCTGTTTTATTTATTTGCACATGTGTATTTATTAAATTGTTTATTACAATTTTATTTAAAACAAAAATACAGATTTAGAATTTCCCGACGGTTTCCAAAGATATAAAATAGCTTACACGAACACCTTCGATAAACCTCCTTGGTTCGACGCAGTCGCGCAAGAATATGCCGCTTGTAGAGAGGCAATCGGTTTGAGTGACTATTCGTCTTTCACGAAGATCGACTTGTGGGTAAGCAGTTAAAAATACCCGTATGAGCGTGTATACATACGTGTATACGTTTAATACATACGTACATACATATCTTCGTTGATAAACTTGTGTGACAAGACCATTAAATATATTAATTTTTCTATAACATTCGAGTCAAACGACACAGAAGTCGTAGATTTACTGCAGTATTTATGCTCAAACGACGTAGATGTACCTGTGGGAAGTATTATCCACACCGGTATGCAGAATCATCGCGGCGGATACGAGAACGATTGTAGTTTAGCGCGAATCGCACCGAATCAGTAAGTGTTGCCTGACAATCAGATCAATTTTTCATTAGTATACAAATTTAGTCCGTTGAGTCAGTAGCATGAGCAGAACGTGTTGTTTAAAATCCTTTTCTCCCTCTTTATATACAGTTTGTTTTTATTCTCTGATGATGATGCGAATTCGATAATTTTGTAGTATAATTTTAAGAAATTTTTGTTTTCCCCAATAAGATTAGAGGTATTAAGATGTATCTCTCTTTGAAATGTGCAATTTCTCTGCAGTTACATGATGATTGCTCCGACTATTCAACAAACACGGTGTAAGAACTGGATTCACCGGCATTTGCCAGCGGACGGTTCCGTCGCTGTGTCCGATGTCACGTCGGCTTACACCGCGATTTGTATAATGGGACCAGCTACCAGACAACTGTTGACCGAATTGACAGATATAGATCTAAATCCAAAGAATTTCCCGTTCTTCACGTTCAAGGTGAATAAAACATAAAATTTGTGAGAATTCAACGCAACCTTCTTGTTTCTCATTTATTTTATTTTATTTTATTTTTTCAAACAGGAGTTGGACGTCGGACTCGCCAACGGCATTCGCACAATGAATTTGACACACACCGGAGAACTTGGATACGTCTTGTACATTCCAAACGAGGTACCATTCGGTTTGATTGACTTGCTATTGTTTGTTTTTTTTTTTTTTTAATGTTTGAAACAATCGTATTTTAAGTGTTTCTGCGTCGGAAGAGGTTTTTTTGACTTCAGTAAATTTCAGTTCGCGTTGCACGTGTACACGAGACTGATAGACGCCGGAGCTAAGTACGGGATGAAACACGCGGGTTATTACGCAACGAGAGCTTTGCGCGTTGAAAAGTTCTACGCATTTTGGGGACAAGATCTGGACACTTTTACCACCCCTTTGGAATGCGGAAGATCGTGGAGAGTGAAATTCGATGTAAATATTAACCGTATTTAGATAATTGGTGATTAAAAAAAAACTCACATTAAATGTTTAAATTTTTACTTTTTGCAGAAGGGAGTCGACTTTATTGGCAGAGACGCGCTTCTGAAGCAGCGCGAACAGGGCGTGAAACGCAAATACGTGCAGTTGCTGCTGAACGATCACGATCTCGAGTTCGACACTTGGTGCTGGGGCGGCGAGCCGATCTATCGAAACGGGAAGTATTGCGGAATGACAACGACAACCGGTTACGGATACACATTTAAGAAACAGGTACACGTGCGAATTTAGCTTCTTTCTTTCGTGCGCTCTTGTGTTCTCCAAAAAACAAAACCTACTACCGTCAAAATTTATGTGTGTAGGTGTGTCTTGGATTTGTGCAAAATCTCGACTCGAAAGGTCAGCCGCAAGAAGTGACGAACGAGTACGTGTTGTCGGGCCATTACGAAGTTGACGTCGCGGGCATCATGTATCCCGCGAAGTGTCACCTACACAGTCCGAACTTGCCGACCAAATTTCCCGACAAAGAAAGAGACGCTTACCACGCTACGCGCGATCAGCAAACTTTGTGAATTTCCCTTTCGTTCAATTTCAAATGTGTAAAAAAAAACAAAAAAAACGAAGTGTATATTACGTTACGTAGATATAGAATGAGAGTGATTCAATAAAACTTTTTAAATGTATTATTTATCTTTCGCACACACAAAATCACTACACAAGCCTTGGTAATAAATTCTTCAGCGCAAAAATGGGATATCGCACAAGATAAATTACATCGCGTATCTACGCGTTGTGCTTGTTCATGTCCATTTGGCTCTTAAAACAATTACGTGTATAGTGCGAGATTTTTTTTTTTTTTTTTTTTAAATAGTGGTTATTACGTCATGAGTTCTGAAATTTCCGTCATACACTCGGACAATAATGTCTCTGTTCTCGCGTATCATATATATGCGTAATCTTTTGTTGCGATATACATTTTAAAATAACATATATAAAATAATATACATGTTACGCACAAAAAAAACTGCGCGAGAAACGTCTCATCGGCCGCGGAGAGGGTGGACACTCGGCGACCAGTTCTGCCGGTGTTTGTCGACATCTTGTTAAAAATAACAATTTAAAATATCATTACTTGCACATCATTACTCGTAAGTCCATCACGATATATTTATTATGTATATACTAACAAGTTTTTGTTATGTGTACAATGTCTATAAATATAATATACAGTGTAATACATTTGTCCGAAAGACATGTCGGGATGTTTGACTTGTTTCTTTTTTCCTCTCTTCTCAAATTCACCACAAAAAATATATATATATATAATATGTATGTGTATACGTCCCTTTTCGTTTTATATTAAAATATTACCGTAATAAATTGTCTTACTTACACTATGTGGATTAACACACTTACGTAGAATCGTAGGACACACATCTACTTATCACGAAAGATCAAGTCCATTATTAGTACATGTGTATGTTAATTCCTACTACTTCGCAGACTTTTTACACGCGACGTCTATTCATTCATTAACTTTCTGTCTTTTTGTTTTTTTTTTTTTGTTTTTTTTTGTCTGTTTATTGTACACATAGCAATACGTTGAAAAACACTCTATCACTCTGGAATCTCCGTCTCCGTTGTAGGTACTTGTTTTTGCACCATACAAGATCGAGCAACAGATTCAAACAACCTGAAACAACAAATATATTGAATCTAATTAATAATTTATGCAATTGTTATTAATTTATTTTATTGGACAACAATCTTCTTGTACTTTTTTGTTTTGTTTCAAAAGGTACGGATGTGAATTGAAAAGCCATATTTGATTCTACTAACAAATATATTCTATACTTGTATATACAGTAAAAAAAAATTATAAAAAAATGTTAAAAAACGATTTTCATTCGTGTATTTTAGTTTTTCATATCCCCTGTTGCGTTAATATATACTCCTATCCATGGTTTGGCGTCAGCAATTGACGTGTAAATTAATCTGAAAACAAAAGCCATCAAGTGCTGACCGTCAATTTTTGCACAAAAAATTTGTAATTTTGATTAAAAAATAAAAAATAAAAAGTAATCGAAATAAAAACAAATTTATTTGATTTTTGAGAGAAGTAAAATAAAATAAACTGTAACAAACGTTGACAAATGCATGTATGTAGAGCCAGATCGTAGAGTATGCATGCAGAAATTCACAGAGCCGTTCTCAACCGTGTTTGAGAAACAACAAAAAAATGTTGTTTCGAAAGAAACAAAAAAGAAAAAACCACCGAAAAAAAAAAAAAAAAAAAATGCAATTAAAATCCAAAATCAAATCGTGCGTTGCCGCAGAAAGTTGCTAATAAACAATCGTCATTTCTTTTGAACACAGGATCTTTTGTGTACCACCGAAGCTATCGTAAGATAGGAGAAAGTTCCGATTTTCCCAGGATTCAACACCTTAAAAATTATTTGTAGCACTGAAGTGTTCTCAAAAAGAAGACACACGCAATATCAATAGATATCGAGAGAGATCATGCGTTTAAATTTTTTTGTGAATGTTAAAACTTACTTTTCGATTTCTGGTGCGCAATGTACGAATTCGTGTGACCAGAACTTGTACGTAGGATTCTTGATCAATTCGATAAAGGTGATGAGAAGACCCCACGGATGCGGTCTGTTAACGATCAACCTTTCGAGAAGGACTCTGGTGATCTGTTCTTGTATCGCCTCCGTGTTTGCCTCGGCGAACAGATAGAGAAGTGCGCAACTGAAATAATGCGTGTGACTGTTTGGGTATCGCAATTGATTCGCTATAGCATTAAGGAACAAGTATCGCCCCTCGGTGTCCAGATCGACGGCTAGATTCTGGAATATGTCCATGTGAGCGGAATGTGCTATAGTGGACATGTTGGGAGTAAGGCCTTTGTTGCGGATAAATCCTATAGCCTGTGTTCCGACATAAAGCACTAAAGCGTTCATCAGCTGAATGTTGTAACGCGCGCCAGCTTCCTGCGACACTTGCAAGTTGCTGCGCAATTCAGACAGAAAAGTGACGGGCGCACGGGCCTTCAAATAGGAATCGAGTTCTTTCTTGAAGGTCAATGGTTGTATTGTGGACGCGAAATTAGAAAGAACTCGCGGTGCGAGTGATATCTCCTGCAACAAGTCAACCTTGAGATTTGGCGTGAAAGGATCGGGTAGACGCATGTTTCTCGGAAACGCGCTGAGAATCAGATTTCTCATTTGTATACAATTGGGTGGTATCACGTCACAAAACCCGTAATGATAATCACAGAGAAATTCAGGGAAGTCGTGTAACAGTACCAACAACACTCGTAGCGTTCCTTTGTACAGACTTGTCACAGGTTTGGCGAGTTCCGCGTTACGTAGATAGGGCGCGAGATACTTGAACAGATCGATCAAGAGTTGCGCGTACATCCCCCAACACTTTTGCTGCGGCGTGATGGCCAACATACGTCCAATGAAGACACGGTGTGAGACCAGTTCTAGCCAGGCGTAACAGAAACCAGATGCCTTCGCTGGGCGCAGTATGTGCAGGGTGTGACAAAAGGCCGTCAACACTTGGAAGTTCACGGCTTCCAACACAGGTTCGGGTGCGCACAACTCCAAGAACAGCATAATGAAAATTCTGTGGTACGGTAATTGTTGGAAATCGGTGCCGCGTATTTCATGATCTTGCAGCAACACGCCGGCTACGATGCCGAGAACCTTGTTAAGTAGATTGATCTTGGTGTGCGTGTTGGTGGCGTCGCCCGAATGTTTCACCAAGAGCGAAACCAGACGAACAAACGCGTCCAAGGAGTGGAAACACTTCGCACGCAAAATAGTCGGAGCTGACGTGGTGTCCGAGAGCGCACGATAACAAAGATCCACGCACATTTGTGTACTCAACTTGAAGAATCTTGTGATGAGATCGTCTGTCTTTAAGATTCCGTGAATGTTCATTTGGTGCACAAACGCGCCGAATGCTTTAGTGGGATCACGAGCATGCTGCGGATTGTGATGCATCTGGACCCATTCGCGCAACAGATATTCCGTCTTTTCCATTAATCCAGGTGGATCGTCAAAATCGCGAGCCTAAAACGAGTAACAACGACACATTTTGCGACACATAGAGAAAGACATGTAGAGCTATTCCGCATTTTTTAAATAACAAACCTTATTAGCGTTACAAACATAATTAATTGGTTACGGAATACCTCGCCGTTGATAAATAACAATGTGTAATCTGAACAAATTTACTTACTCTCACCTGCAGGATCCCGGAGTGAATGTGCGCTGTCGGTCCCGCTGGAGCTCTGTCTACCAGTATGCCAGTGGTATCGTGGTTTGCGCGCAGCGAATCTACTAAATTTGTCAATCTGAAGAGTAGAATTCTGAAATATAATACAAAACATTTCGTGGTTTTTTTCTCAATGTAACCATATCGAACTTCCAGAAATCAGAAATTTACCGGTCGAAATTATTTGCATATGATATATATGTATTTTTATATGAAACGATAACATTTACAAAAAAAAAAAAAAAAAAAAAAAAAAAAAAAAAAAAAAAAAAAAAAAAAAAAAAAAAAAAAAAAAACCTAAGTTTGCAAATAATATATTTGTGGATG